>NC_084913.1:7457729-7757729 GCF_949316345.1 Pungitius pungitius
CTTCACACTGTATGTGTTTGAGCCTCCGGGCGATATCCAGCGGCGTCTCCCCGGCCTCATTAGCTGGAGAGAGGACAACAGAAACATAGAATCGTTACTGTATCCACGTCGCAGGAGTATAAAACACACCGCCCACTTTCTCTCCTCCCATTTCACCGAGACATGAGAGATGCGTAATTAGACGGTTTCCCACATTGAACAACTCTCTGGTCTCTCCTTGTCCTCCCTCTCTGTATCAATTACCAGGCGGTTTTGTTTATGTCACAGCAGAGTAGAAAGATTAGTGTTGTGAGAAAGAGTTGCTAGGGTCTTTTGGCAGAACCCCTTCTGGGAACTGAATCTGGAGTACTTGAATCATGTGTCTATGTGTGAGAAAGAGAGAGAGGAATAGTCCCTTCCAAATAGATTTATCATATTGGTAGAATATTCCTTTATTTGTAAGAAAAAAAAAACTTGAATCAGAGATTGAAAATGTCTCAATGAATGTGTGTTACTGAATGATTCTGGTGTTTGATGTTTTTTAATTATGACAAAGCAAGACAATGACACTTAACTAGCAGCGGACCATCAAGCTCTCGGCTGGGCGAGTCAAAATTACAGTTTTGACACACAAACTTGTGATCAATATCAATAGATTGCGCAAACCACACCCAGGTGTGAATAAAAGACTAACAGCCGTCCTGGTGGGCGCTTCGTTCCCTTACCAATCTCTATGGAGGCCTTCCCCCGCAGCAGCAGTTTCAGACACTCGCTGTTGTCGGTCAGGCAGCAGTAGTGCAGCGCCGAGCTGCCTTTGGCCGTCTGCTTGTCCAAATTCAAACTGCAGGGACACAGAGAAAAACAGCTCTAAAAAATGAATAATTGTCAAATAATCTTTAACTACTTAAATACTTGAAAATGCCAGAAAATAGATCTATAAAAGTGAAACCATGCGGTATAATAATAGAGATTGAACCTAAATTAAGAATGAAGAGAATTAAGATGAAAAAGTGGATGATAACTCCAATCAAAATTTAAGGAAATTGGTCCAATTGAAAATTCAGAATGTTTACCTGTTCTGAGTGAGGAAGTCAACAATGTGAAGGGACGTTCTGTCCACCAGTCTGACCGCGAGATGAAGAGCTGTCTCCCCGTGCTCCTGCAATTAAAACAAATGAAACAGTTTTTCACCAATGGGATCAAACGCATCCATATGAGAATAAGAAGTCAAAGTCGATGGCAGCAAAGTGACTGGGTGAAAAGTTAACAAAATCAGCACGGAGGGACAGACTTGACATCCCACAGGCGTAAGGCTTGGTGTACTGACGTGTCCGTTGGCCAGAGGGATGGGCTCCATCAGGTCGACTCCCTCGGCGTAGACCTGGATGAGGGAGAAGATGTCGCGGGCCTTCACGGCGTCACACAGCGTGTGGAGGCGCGACGCCGCGTCGGGACACTTCTTCCTGGCGAAACGTTTCTCCGTGTACTTGGCCGTGATGAAGTCTTTCCTCGCCTGCCTGGGGAACACGTGGAGAGAGGCGGCTGCTCAGCTGCGGCTGCTCATGTGCTCTTTGTGGGAATGAGCGTGACTGGGAATCGCACTAATTGGAAGCCAACGATCATAATTGGTCGATAAACCCACTAAATTTGTGAATTTCTTTGCTTCAGAGAGTTTTAGTCACAAAAAGCATGAAACGAAAGTATCACAAAAGCTGAAAACCAATCATCTTGCTGACATTTTTCCCACTATTTACACAAGTCACACCTCATAACTTTAATTGCTGATGTATAATGTATTTTTTAAATAATTATTTATTTCAGAGATTCCAGAGACTCCAGCTGTTCTGAATTGGTAATCAATCACATTTCTAAAAACCTGATCAGTACAATGATTTTTGGTTGAGATGTGCCAATATGTCACACTGATGGTGTCGACAGTTAGTGAGTGTACAGGGGGGGAAGAGGAGGGGGGAGATGGACGGGTGACTTACATGTCACTGCCTGGGTTGGGTTTCACCACATTTTCAGCACCTAAACCAGCCTCCATGATTTCATTAAAGCCAGCATTCCCCACATTCTTGGCCAGCTGCGGAGCGCGCACACACACACACACACGCACAAAAAACACTAGTTATACATCACACTCTTGACGCCACTCGCATCCCGCTCAGAGTTGTCATCTCTGCCTCTTTGAACGTAAACCTCGTGATGCGGCGCTTTGTCTACAGCAAGCGTTGATTAGAAAAGCCATAAAGGACCTCAGCTATTCTGAGTGGAGACTCGCAGACGTCTCGCGGGAGAGAGGAGAGGAGAATGATGCTTAGGGGCGACGGTCCTCTCCTTCCTTCCCGTCTCGACTTCCTGTCACCCGTGTACTCATTCTCTTCCTTCGACCTGTCATAACACCCGCCCCCCCACCTCCCAAAACCCCTGCAGAGAGAAGACGGACGCCAACAGCAATTTACCAAGAGCTCTGAGGTGCTGAGTACGTCCAGGGTCAGGGACTGGATCCTGGAGTAGTGGACTCCAAGCTCCCTGTGGATCCCCGAGCATTCGATACAGGTGAGGATTCCCAGGTTGGTGGACAGCCACGTCGGGTCTGAGGAAGGCAAACGGAATGAAAATGTAAACAACACATGGTGGTGGTGGTGGTGGGGGGGGGGGGGGGGGGGGGTGGGTACAGGACAGGCTGTCCTTGGGCAAAATCCTCTGAAGCTAAAGTAATTCCTGCAGCACGTGAGCCGACTTTGATGTGTCCTTGTGGAAAGCGGTTTGCTCAGGAAACTAAATAGCTGCCCGAAGGGCTTGTTGATATCTCACAGCACACAATGTGAGGGGGAAGTGACCAAGCTGAACTAAACTAGTCCGGCCCAGGCACTCCGCGTGAGAAAACGGGAGGTGTGTGTGTGTGTGTGTGTGTGTCATGCATGCATAAGCGTCTGCTAGGGGAAATTTCAGGGGATTTGAGAAAAGGTATTGGGGCTCTGTATTTAAGAAGATCCGAGCCTGTTTGTTATTATTGATAATGTCTCTTAAGATGTTTATTAAGCAGCTAGTATCAATGAGGTTTGAGAGATCATTTCTAATACGCAACTACAAAAGCTCACAAAAATCCTAGGTACGATTTTTTTTTTTTTTTTAAAGATCATCATTGGCACGATGCTGTCAATCATTTGCCTCTTTGCCACTCACTGGGCGCTCCGCAGTCGCAGCAGACGTCATTTCCAGTCATTCTCTTGACCTCTGCCAGGATCGCCTTGGTCAACTCCTGCACGATGTTGTTCTCTCCCACATGCTGGTCCCCTTTGAAGGCCCGATTCAGCGCCTCCTCCTTACTGTTCTGTAACACCGAGATCCAGCTGCAGGAGGGAGGAGAAGACAAGAGGCGGGAGGGGCATACGGTAGAAGTGAATGAAAACTGTAGAGTAGAGACATGGCAGAGGGAGACAGAGGTAGAGGGAGGAGGAAGGGAGGAGGAGATGAGAGCAGCCGAAGCCAGGAGGTGGACGGTAGAGACAAAGCCAAGCATCTGATTGGGTGTGAGGCAGCACGCGTGTGCAAAGCGGGCAACGGGCACTTACATCTGACAGTCTTGGTCGTCCTCGGCCTGAAAATGATACGTTCTGTCGTCTGAAACGAAAACGAAAAATGATGACACAGCAGAGCAGACATGTGGGTAAGAGGGAGAACTCTAATTAAAGAGCAGTGGCAACAAAAGGGGGACAAAAAGGGAAGCTCATAGCAACAACCTACAGAGGGCATTAAAGTATCAACGTCAAACTGAGGGAGAACTGCCCAACGGAAAACAGCTGAGGTGTGAATCGCCCAACGTTTTCAAAGCGCTGTGTCCAAAGCTGCTCGTGTCTCTGTGAGGTTTGAGCATAGCGCCTCCCTCTTAAGGCTACCGCCTAATACAGAACACCTGGAAAAATCCACAACAGAAAACTACTAAGATTAAAGAAAAGACAAAAGCCTATCACTGGCTATTGATTCATGTAAAATATATTAGTAAAGCCTAATTTCATAAATCACAGATTGGCCTCAACGTTCTGCTTTCGGACCTTCACAGCAGGAAAGGAAAAGATGACAAAAACAGCCAAAAGAAAAAAGATAAGGGATCCCTTTTCCAGAACAACACAATAGAGCTTTTGTCTATAGAGAATGTGACATAATACAATTGTAAACACGGACAATCCATTTGACAAAGATCGTCCTAACAAACACGTCATTTATTTGACAGAAATGGACTATTCAGGGATGAACCAGCAATCCATGTCAACGACCATTTGTTATCTTTGTTGATTCATTTGCGCATTTCTTCCTTTATTAAAGTCAATCAGGAAGAATGTTACAAAAAAGTTTCTTATTCACCATTTGCTGCTAAATGTGAGATTGAGATGAGCCGGACGTATTAATATATATCTTTAGGATTCGGCTAATCTACAGGAATAGAGATACTTTTGAAAGCCACAATGCTGCGCAAATAATCTGCAAAACTGCTGTTGTGTGGACGCCAATTAAAATGAGGCATCGGAGTGCAACATATAAAGAGTAGGGAGAGAGAAAAGCCCAGACAAAAAGGTAAGGAAAGTTACATGTAAAACAGGCAAAGAGAGAGGGCCGAACTTACGGGATATGAGGTCAAAGCTTCTCTTCTCTTCAGGATTGTGCTTCACCTGGCAGGTGAGCAGGTTGAGTTTAGCTGGCGGCCGGTTAGCCTGAGAGAGAGAGAGAGAGAGAGAGAGAACAGAGGCCGATGACTTAACGCAATGACGACAACATAAATAAGCAGGAGTGTCTGTGATTAACTTTATCCCATAGCTGCTGCAGCCAAAGGAAACGTGTGATAAGCTGCTACGTGATACATCTTTATATGGGAAGAAACAGAGTTCAGGCTAAAAGAGTCTCCGCTGAGGTGGCAATGTGAGGAGAACTTGTGTAACTTATGCTCATGTTAATGGGTGACGATAATGACCAACTGTGGAGAACTAAACTGTTTTTTGCGTGACTAAACGAGGCGTGCGGAGAAGAATGTGAACATGCTTCCAAAAAGGCGCAATTGTTGTCTTACTGTGCCGTGTGAGATGGTGAGGTAGCCGTTCTTCGCCGTGCACTTTCTCTTCTGCCACACTTTCCTCAAGCTATGACGGAGAAAATATTCATAAGTCAAACAGACAGGGAACTCTGAACTCAAAGAGCAGTTCTAATAAAATATTTAGTATGATCACTTTATGATATGACTTCATGCATTAGTTATGACACACAAGCTGAGCAGTGTAATCGTGTCTTATAATAAGGCAAGAACAGCAGCTGCCCGACGATAGCATCCGCTGCTTTTCTGGGTTTTATATCACTGTAACCTAAAAAAGATTTGGTCGGCTTAAACAAGCAATTAATAAGGCTTTTCACTTATGTGTGCTATTATTTAAATTGAACAATTAATAGAAATAAAGTAAAGTTTTCAATATTATATTGTAATGTCTATTAAAATGTTCAAACTACGTATAACGGAAAGAAACAAACAGCCAAAAATATAATTTAGAAAAAAAAAGAAATAATGAACAAAAAGGTAAAGAATAATCTCAGTAGATTCTGAAGCTCAAGCACTCACCCGTCGCTCTTCTTGTGAAGGTAGCCGCTGCGCTCCGTGCCGTGCTCCTTGTTGCCCCGCGGTTGGTGCAGGCTGTACGTGGTGCTTGGCCGCACCTGTGAATCCTGGTAAAACGCACACAAACAAACAAAGCCAGGGAATAAGAGTCTTTAAACAAACTTTTAAAAAAATGCAAGGGCAGGCAGTGCATGTGGGATTTGCAAATGCAAATTGATGCCAAGTTGGAGGCACTGAGGCGTTGAAAGGCTCATATCTACGCTCTGCTACAGAGTCTCCTGCTCCTCTGAGAATTTGAAAGCAAGTATGAACAACAATAGAAAATTGCTGCTGTGACCCTTGTGGTTGTGTACACACGGGGATGAGAAAATAAGGGGAGCTTTTACACCTCTGAATCGGAATCTGCAAAAGTAGATGCCAAAAAGGAGATATTTTATTATCAGATCCCCCTCTGAAAGGATCAGAAGATGAAAAACATTTAGATTAAATGCTTCAATGAACTCAATCGCCTTTAGATATTCAGGTTTGACTGGAGTGTAAAAACAACTGCCAAAGAAGGAACAAACAATGGCCAGATTTTAAAATGAGTGATGTCATTTCCTGTCTGGAAACAGAGAGTATGGTTTCTGAGGGCGGCTTGACGGGACTTTAATGATTTTTTTGGGACACAGCCAACCGGATGATGTAAAAGATGCAGCTTCCCATTGAAAGTCATTTAAAAAAAATGTTTAAAAAGCACAACCAATCAAAAATAAATCACTGAAACAATGTGGCAATGACATATGTCAACTTAAAAAAAGATGCTGCTCTACGAGAACAGAAAGAATACATAAATCTCGAACTACAACTCAAGAAAACAATCACAAAAATGCTTCCACTTATCCACTTACTCTCCTCGACTTGTTTCACAAAAGACGCAGGCAGTAAAGGAAAGGAGAAGACAATCATCAGGTGAGACCAGAAGCACATCGAAACGCTTCGCTAAGGACAGGACCAGGCTCAAATGAAAACAACATAACGGCGCTGCACGCGTGAGCCGAATCGGAGGTCGTCTCCGACGTGGAGGACCCGCGGCGCTCACCTCCTTCTGCTCCACCTGCAGCGCCGTCTTCAGGACGTCTCGCAACTGAGTCAGCTGCTTTCTCTCCTCGTCCTGCACCTGCTTTATCTGTTCACGGGAGGAAAAGGGGCAGAAAACAGGAGAAACGGACCACATGTTGAGATGCAGATGTCAGTGAAGGGGGGGGGGGACAATACCGGAGCAGCTGGGTTTTCTCACCGTGTGCAGATCCGTGGCCAGTTTTTCTATGGAGGGTTTCAGGTTGTCCACAGCTTTCAGGCCATCCTGAAAGAAACTGAGCAGCGAGCGCGTGAATAAAACAAAGCACAAACACACTGGCACCAAAGCGCGTTTGAACGTGAGGGGCTTCTATCGGATCTGTTGGTCTTACTTGCACTGTGCGTGGAAGTACTTGATGAGGTTCTGCAGCAGGTCCACCCCTTTCTTGATTTTGATCTCATTGACTTTGAGGAGATACTGTAAACGTATTGAATACAGATTCCATCAGACCGGGTGGAGGCCAGCTTCAGACCACCTCAAACACATACTTTCCTTTCATCTCGTATCCAGACGCTTCAAATCAAAAGTCCTCATCTTTCAAGTAAAACTTGATTTAAGCACAACATCAAAGAGGTCCAGACCACAAAAACAACGATTAAATGTAATCTGAATTCCAAAAGGCTATTTTGAGATATATGCAACCGTTTTGGCTAATTTTGACGGGTCTTTGCAGGACCTTTAGTCAGTAAAAAGGTATTTCTTTCCCAAACTTCTACGTCCTGTTAGCGCATAATACATTTTTACAATTACACATTTACTTCTTCAACCAGAACATTTAAACAGGCCGCGATGACATTTTACGTTGACTAACCTCACACATCTGCAGCTGGAAGAACCTCCTTTCCTTCTCCATCTCCTCAGCGATTTCTGCCCCACTGATCTCCGTCCTGATCATCCCGTGCTGCCTCGCATGCTCCTTCTTCTCTTTCTCTATCTTGGTGCTGGTGACAGAAGACAACAAAAGGGGTCAGAGAGCACATTGCACATCTCTGAGAACACCACCAAAAAACGGGGGAGAAAAGTGTGGCAGTGTTTAAAAAAAGAAAGAAAAAAAAATCAGCCCTATTGCTGTCCTGCAGGTACCATCCAGGCCGTTAGCGGCCTTTAAAATTAAGACGTTCATTTAGGTTCAGTTGTCGGGCAAAGAATCCTGTTCTGTTATTTCTCTTCCAAACAACAGAGCTAAAGAAGTTAGGGTTTATTAGTAGTAAAAGATTTTGATCATTGACCTGACAGTCAGTATTTAGGGCTGATTTTACCCAACGAGCACAGACTCTGCATACAGTAGTACACACCAGGCCATGCAGCAGAACATTCTTTCCCCTGTGCTGTGTTTTCTGACGGTCATGCGCCTCAAGACAAACTTCACTCCCTCAGGTTCGACTGTGGGGTCCATAATATGGAACTACTACTTCCTTCATAAGGAATAGGCTACAAAAGTAAAGACATTTTGGGGAAATACACTTTATTTGCTTACTAGCCGCAACACTGTTGTATTATAACTGTGTGACACAAACAAGATATGGCATGTTATTAAGTGAGCTTCTATGCTGATTGGAGGGGGTTCTATTAACTTTTGATGAAGCCAGAAGCTGCTGTACGTTTATTTTAATCTTTATTCTAAGCTTAATATATAAAAAAAAAAACGTCGGCTAGTAAGGAAATAAGCGTTTTCCGAATTCTGAACTCCTCCCTTTAAATCATCATTAATGATGTTACACCACTTCCACCACAATTGTCTGTCTAACTGTTGCAGAATATGTAGAGTCATGTGTCATTTGGCATGTGCACAAGGGCTGTGTGATACGGTGTTAGCTTCAAGGTTGGTTTGTTTAATGACATCAAATGAATGTGAGTCGTTGTGGGAAAAGAGATAGAAGTTTCCTTTGTGCTATTCCAAAAATATGAATCAATCTTTTTTTTTTTTCAAGTCAATAGCATTAGACGTAGTTGGAAATCCAAGACGGCTGGAGTATGTCTTAAAGCCGCTTCAATTGTATATTTGCAGTTTTACCAGTGCCCACAAGCCAGATTTCATGTCGTTGGGAGAACACTGCAGGCCTTTGTCAGCATGTGAATCTTTATCCCCTGACAACGCTGCGGCATCATCAGAGGTGCGACTAATACAGAGACACATGTTAGTCGGGCAGACGGCCAAATGGAGAGTGGTCCAATTAAAGATCGGCCTGAGAATCCCGTCACTTTCACCGCTGTCAATTCAGGAAGGAACAATTTTACTTTCATTCATAAAAAGAATAAATGAAAAGCTGTTGGAGGATACACATTAGGTTTCTTACACTTTGGTTTCGTAGTCCTTCCACGCTTTGTCAAACGGCTTTTTCAGATCCTGTGGAAAAACAAACGAGCAGAAAGCTTAAATTAATCCACAGAAAATGACTCAAAACCGCTTTTTGATATTACTGAAAGCTCTAGAGCAAAAATAAATGGACCACGCGGTGAGACAGAAAAAAAGTCCATCTCAACAATTTACACATTTCAAATCATTGTTTCAATTAAGAAAAGTGAATCACACACGCAGAATTTGCGACTTTTTTGTGTTTCATATCAGTGAAGCTTTTTTTTTTGCATTTGCGATCGATTCGTCCACGTGAACGGGAGGCGACGGCGACTTGTCTCATCGCCGCGGTTGTGCTTTCACCAGCCGCTGGATTGAACGACATCCCCAACACTGCGGTGCTGATTAAACGGAGTTTGTGACAAACTAAAGCAGACGTCATGCCCTAGAAAATACAATTCAAACAAATGAATTGTTGCCTTGAAACCAGGGCACCAGGAAAATCTGCTGAACACCATAAAAACAATCCAACGAATTGTATCAGATTTGAAAGCAGCTCCTGCACCGTGGTATGGACAACATTCAAACCCTCGTCCATCTGGCTTACGGTGCGTTTTCCGTCCACGAGTGTGAAAAGCCCACAGATTCTCGTTCCAGCTTGACAGACAGCTTATGGCTTTAGTGCATTGTTGGCGCTCCGGGGACGACCGTGATCCCGCGGTTGACCTCCGCGTCCACAGCAGAGGCTCGACCGGTTAGCCCACATGATCACAGTCTGGTTCACTGAGCCGAGCCCCTCGGGCCATTCAGAGCAAGGACCGGAACCACCAGGGGAAAAGAGGGCATAAAGGACAATAAGAAAAAGAAAAGAAAGAAGCAGAGCACCAAAGTGAAAGAACAAAAAAAGGGGAGCAAATTCAGTGGCTAACATAAGAATAACAGAGAAAAGAAGGGCTGAGCGAAAGGAAATGTCAGAGGGGAGAAAAATGGTATCAACGGCTAAAAATACCAGAACCAGGCATCGCTGGGCTGAGCAGAACAGGCCAGAGCACGAGGCAAATAACTCCCACAGAGTCCAGCCTGCTCTCAGCGACCCGATTCTCGGTCTGGCTGAATCCAAAAGGACGGAGGAGGAATGTCACGCCATTGACCGGCGCCTCCACTTTCGCCAAGGTTACTTCCTGTTGCACATTCCACACACCTTCTCACACTGCGGTGATGAATGGACCAAAGTCCAAAGATGTTCAATACAACATCACAGCAAACGAAACAGCAGAATCAAAGACTTGATGCCATTTATAACAAAAATGAATTGGACAATTAACTCAATTCATTTAGTTAACTGACTGGATATTTCTTTGGATAATCCACAGACCAAAGGGAGTCTTTCTGCGTCCAAAGTACGAAGCAGTGCAGTTTGGTTGTCCGGTCCTTTTTCGTGCCACAAACTAGCTCCATCATATTAGGGGGGCGGAGGCAGAAATCTAGGACACAAAACATCCAAACCTGAGCAAATCAAACTAAAATCTGCACAGCTGGGAGCAGGTTATAAATTAGCTGGACTGACTGAATCTGAATCTGCAACCAAAGCGTGTGATGTAATGAGGAAGATCCTGGATTTGTAGTCATCTAAAAAAAACGCCAAGAGTGAGAAAAGAGTGCAGCGCCCCAGAGTCCCACCTCCTCGCACACAATGGCAACAATCCAGACACTGTAACGGAATAGCGATAAGCTGATATGACTCATGGCGGGTTAGAATCACAGAGCGCTCCACGAGCAGAGGACGATAGGGAGGGGGGGGGGGCTCCAGGCGTGACATCACGCGGGGGTCCGTTGGCGAAAGTTCGCCGTTAGCAGAAATGTTTTTGTGGACTCAGCCCTCTCCGTTTTCACGCTGACTGGATGGTGTGTTTAACCTCAGTAAAACCTACACTCGGTCATCCACCGACCCCCAAACCTGCGGGGTTTTTTTTATGCTGGTGCTGCACTAACTGAGCTGTATCCAGGGTCAAGTGAAATGTTCATGTCAAACAAAACCTATTCACGGATATAATTCACGGATCACTTCACCCTGTGAAATACAATGTGGCCCTCGTGAGGAAGAAGAATATTGGTGGGTTTTCATCTGAGTGACAGCCGTGGCGGGTTGCTAGGTGGTAGTACTCTAATCACGGAGCCATTAGCGGGGCCGCCTCCCTCGAGGTTAGTTCATCTCGCTCATTGCCCAAGACGCCACCGGTAGAATATTAACAAGCTCCGGGGGGAACAGCGGCCACCAGGAAGCCATTAAGCCCCGAGTTAAATCAAACAACAACAGGACCAGTGGCTTCTTCAGCTGCCACAAAGCTGCAGGAATTGTGGAAACCAGATTGCCATTTTATGCACTGAAAGACAACAAAATATGTATAAAATATACCTTTTAACGTTTTAATGTGAATCGTTAAACACACAGGTCTAATATAAATAAAAATGTCTCATCAGCCTTTTTGAAACACATCCCTTAAGTGAGATCCATATTACTTTCTCCTAGTCTCCTTCCTTATCTCAGTGCAGTCTAAACAGCCTTCTAATGCAAGTCGGGAATTCATCACGCCCTCCCAACAGGTACTTCCCCCCCCAGGAGAGGACAGGTGTAAGGAGGCAGAATAATGACACAGGAGGAGGAAGACTATGAAGGGGAATGGACGGACAAGGGGAAAGCCTCGTCCTCTGGAGGTGAGCGGCAGGTTAAGGGATGGCTGAACAAAGACGAATGAGAGAAATGAGCCATCATTTCATTTCTGATTTCTACCATTTACCTGCCTGTGTGTGTGTCCCCTGCAGGTATGAAATAACCAGCAGCTCATTAGCACCCCTGTCACTATGGTGATGAGAATCATCACAGGGCTAATGAGCAGTAAGTGGGTGTAGCATTACAGATGTGGGTGAGGAGGGACACAGTGAAGGTGACAAGGAGGCTAAGAATGAAGAGACATAGAAGAGAAAAGGAGAAATGACACCAGAAGATGAGAAAGGGGCTGAAAAGGAAGCACAGAACAAGAGAAAAGAAAAAAAGAGGGCGCCAGAGAGTTCAGAGGTCAAGACAGAGCCAAGCGGTACAGTGTCACGGGACAACCGATATTTCTATGGCAACCAGGCTCATTAGAGAACCGGCTTAATCGCATCATACCCCGAAGCAGGCAGCCAATCACGTGTCTGGAGAGCGAAAGGTCGCAGACTGCCGCAGACATTAACGGGCGCTGATTGCATTACAGAGCAGCAGTTAACATGCGTCCGTCTGGTGGACGCACATGACCGACGGGCCGCCCGGCGGCTGGGTGCCAAGCTGTCAGCCGCTGAAAGCCCGCTCAGCTTTGCGGTTTTGTTTACATTATTCTCTGATCAGGAAGAACCAAATGAAACACCTGGTTGCTTAAGTCTGGGCAAGGAGGATAGATGAAAGTTATTGTTTGGGTTCTCCATTCTGTCCAATAAAAATGCATAAAATACCCCCAAAATTACAAATTTCCTGACACAAATACAAGGTTATGAAACATTACCAAGCCCTCTGAGTTCAAGCCTCTCTCAGATGAATGAGATTTGGGTTACGGTTTGTGCTTAATGGCCTGCTAGTCAACTTCAAGCCTCCTGGTGCGTTCTGGTGAGCAATCACAAGCTCACACTTTATATTCAGTTTCAGTCTACACACTACGACTCAAACACTCCGTTGTGGGAGCGACAGATTTGAATCACTTGCATCATGGCGAGCTGTAACAGGTACGCTGTTTTAATACGAGCTGCTGAGAAGCTTTAGATCTTATAAATAAATAAAGCCACGTGTATTCTGTCAACTATTCTACTATCCAGGTATCAGATCTCGACTTTCCTCTCAGCGGCCTGAGAGCAGAGCGGCTCGTTGCCGACGTGGTCACCGGGACGACTGTGGGCGCCGCTTGTGCGCGGGCCGATTAAAGCGCACAGCTTGGACGAACTAAATTCATCTCCGTGTAGAAGGAACAGGACACCACGCCGTATGGATGCCTTACCCCTTTGACTCCCTTCAGGTCTCCTTTCAGCAGGCTGTCCAGGGGAAAGGTGATGATGTTGTTCATGTTTTGGAACTGGAAGAGGGCGAGGAGAGAGACAGATGACAGTTGAAGGGTTACATCAGAAGATTTAAAAAAAAAAAAGGTGTAATCCTTTTAGTGTGTTGTGCTCGTGTTGTGTGTCCAAAGGTGAAAGAGCTCAGAGCACAAAGGGGAGGCACTAAAGGCTGGAACTGCATGTCAGTTTTCAACGCTTGTTTTCTTTAGAAAATGATGGTGAGGAGAGGTGGAAAAAGCTAAATGAGGGACGACGGGTTGATTACAGTTACATTTTGAACTTATGCCTAAAAATCATCTTTTAATTGCTCGTGGTTTATGTCTACGATTGACTGGTTACTTTTCTGTATTTGTGCAAACGGGCGAGGTGCAGAGAGCGGGCTAAAAGCTAAAATAACTGAAGACACTGACTTTTTCAGCCCCTACACCTTGTGTGTGGAGCTGCTCGTGTGATCGAGGGAGGCGAGAGCTTGCTAAAGCCGGGAGAGATTACATCTTCACATCAGGCTCCGGCTGAAGCTCATGTTTCTTTAAATATACACCAGCAACATGAAATCCCAAGCTCCTGGTCTCAGGGTGAGTCAACGCAGTGTCTGGGAGGAAGCGACGGACCACACGTCACGGTGTGGTGTTTTTTTGTAATAAATCTTTGGCCTCAATGCAAAACCTGGCTTTAACAGATTGGGTTGACTTAGATCCCGAAGATATTTGGTGTTGCAGCGGCTTGTTGGCCGTCTCAACGGAAAATCTAGAGTTGCCACCCCGAGGGCTCCAAGTTCCAGCTGGACTCTGTGTGTGTGTGTGTGTGTGTGTGTGTGTGTGTGTGTGTGTGTGTGTGTGTGTGTGTGTGTGTGTGTGTGTGTGTGTGTGTGTGTGTGTGTGTGTGTGTGTGTGTGTGTGTGTGTGTGTGTGTGTGTTTGTCTCCCACAATTAGCGAGAGTATGGAAATCGTTGTTTGTCCCACACCGGGGGGGGTTACCCCGATCCTTTGACACACGCGCACACAGGCACTTTACTCACCAGGTTCTTGAAGAGCGCAGTGAGCTCTTTGGTGAAGACGGAGAACTTGAGGAAAGCTGAACCCAGATCAGGATCATCTCTGTACACACAGTTTTCTCCAAACTTTTCCAGGGCCTGCGTGTACTGCTCCTCATTCTCTACATGGGCTGCAAAACACACAAACGCACAGGTCACTTCCATCACAGCGTATTAATGATTTATGGTAGACTTTCAGTGAACAAGGACCCACTCTCTGCCGATCCTCCAATCACAGGTCAGTTTTTACCCGGAGATGCCCAATATTGATTGAGCCGTGTGTCTCTACCTTTCCCCCCCATATTGCACATGCTACTTAAATTATATATACTATCAATACAACATCATCTGCACTTGTGTGTATACATAGATGTCATCCTACTTCTTTGTTTATCTGTTGTGTTTATCCACAGTTTCCATGGTTATGATCTTTAAATCCTTCCCTCCATTACCTTCTCCTTTCCCGTATTTGCATTTCACAGGAAAAATAAGGGACTCAATAATATTTGGATTGCAAATAGAAACTGTGAGGCAGGACTTGAGAGAAACAAACGTCAGCACAGGAAGATCCAGGAAGAAGAGTGGGCCCCCGAGGGAGAAACCTTAAAAAACAGCCAGTGATCAAAGTCTGGTGTGTCTGACGTAGACTTGATCCAGTTCAGCCTAAAGCCTCTGCGATTCCACTTAATTCACTCCACACTATGCAGCTGATAACCGCTGATGCCACTGGGACGGTGGTAGAGAGAGGGATGAGGCACTGGGGACTGTTGCTATGACAACGGTAACTAAGAGACGTGACAGAGACGACCAAGGGGGACGGGAGGGGTTTAAGGGTGGTGTGATGGAGGGGGGAAAAAAGGTTTGAACTAAAAGACACCTGCTGTCACAACATGACTCAGTTTTTCATGTGCGCACACACACACACACACACACACACAGCATTTCAGTTGTGAACTGCTTGTAGTTTCAATTATGAGTTTCTTTTACATAGTGACAGGAAATAAAAAGCTGCTTGATTAAAAAAAGAGGCAATTTACTTCATTAATATCAAACAATACAATTTTAAATTGACTATTGAAATTACCAAATAATTGTCCATAATTCTAAAAATAAATAGCTTAACAGCCTCAAACACAAATGTCAAGAGGCAATCTTAGTCTTGCATAAAATGTAATATTGTTGTGTGGTACATGGATGGTGAGGAGAGCATTTTATTCTGCTGAAGTGCTTCTGGATCAAATCAGTGACATACAGAGATCTAACAAACCTCAGCCATGTGTCATGTGTCAGACACCAGACCTCACCGCGCGCCCGCAGCCCGCCGTTTACACATCAGCTCCAGCTGTTCGGCGGGGGCTGTGCCTCTGGCTCTGTGCCTCTGACAGTCAGCGCTGCAGTTTGTGAAGCGGCACGTGAGATCTCTCCGCTCTGCTGTTGGATGCCAACGGCCCAAACCCCCCCCCCCCCCCAGGCTGCTGAGTGAGTAACGTGTATTTGCTGTAACATGACCCAACGCATCCCACGTGCCGTCTGCAGCACAGAGCCGCCCCGGACTTCAATCCTCATGCGTTGTAGTTTATGGGGATGAGGGGAGGGAAAGAAAGAAGGGAGGCACAGGGACTTTTCTTTGGTTTACAGTGAAAACAAAAAGCCGCTAATAGAGTCCTCCCCTACATGTTGCCTAAACATCTCCACTAAGCTGGTATTCAGGGGCTTTCTGGAGGAAGCGTGGGCTCTGCATAGTTATAAGAGTTGCTCTAAAAACCCCAGACTCTTCGTAAACTTAAATGAAAAGTGAAACAACTACATCAACACACTAGTTTACAGCCCACATAAATATACTAATATACAACAATGTTTTACTGTATCAAAGAAAAAAAAGACCCCATCATAAACAGCTTGCAGGCTGTTTTTGCAGCGTCTTTCCCCTCACACACACACACACGCCAACAGACACACACAAAGGGATTAATCCCCAGACTCCTCTCTGGGTCTCTTCCCCTCACTCGGCCCCATCAGACCCGGTCGGCTTGCGCTGCGACGCTCACTAACACAATGTGTGGCCGACGTGAAGATTAATTCAATTATCTCTCTCCAGACCGAGAAGAGGACACTGGGACTCGCGTCCACGTTCCCTGAGAAAAGTGAACTTTTTACCCACAGAAGTGACGGCGTTATCTGTTCGGCAGGTCTGTCCTTTTTTAGATGGCTGTTAGGCCCCTGCAGCAACACTGGGTTCTCCCGCTCACCTGTACAGCTTTCACAGTATTTTCTGTTCCCGTTTATTTCTAGCTCTCTGATACGAGGTTCCTCTGCTTGCTCAGCCTCTCCCGTTCCGACCAAACCTCCATCTTCCCTCACCTCCACATCATTAGTATTCCTCACGTCACAGGCAATAAAGTATGCATTTCTCGGAGTACTGAGGCAGTCTGTGGTGAGGCCCCCCGTTGTTAGCCTCGTTATTCCGGCTTCATCCTGGCATCCTCTCCGAAGAATATGAATACAAATGCTCTGCTTTTCCACTCTGCTTAGGCACTTTGAATTATCGTATCACATCGACTTTATACGTGTCAGCATAAAGAGTTTATGCAAAGAGTTCATTCATGAATGGTAACAAAATGTAACCTCATTCAATGCCAGCTTTGCTTAAAGGATATCAAAATAATGGCATTCACCAGTTTCATTTCCACCATCAAAACAATGTTTCTTCGGGACTAATTGAAGGTAATCTGGACGAGCTTCACACTGAAGGCAGAAAGGCAAATTCCATTCTTCCTAATTTTGCCGACTGCAGATGGTAGTCTTCATAATGACAACAAATATCAACAGCCTGACACGTGTGTGTGTGTGTGTGTGTGTGTGTGTGTGTGTGTGTGTGTACGCCACTGCACTAATCGCACAGATTCAAATGAAGGTAATTACTTCAGGGATATTCGCTTTTGGCAGCTGATCAGAAGAACCTGAAAAGGTTCATTTTGTGTGTACACACGCACGCACACGCCTTCGCGTCATGGGGTGACACAACAGAGGAAGCGACAAAAAGGGGCACATCATGTATGTAAATACACAGTGTGAGGTGACAACGTGAGTGTGTCCTGCCTCAGCAGCCACACACACACACACACAGTGTGCGCCCCTCCCCAGCTGTTCATTTGGGGGTCTCGATCAGACAGCTGTCCCTCTGGTTTGAACAGAGCTCTCACTGTTCAGAAAAAGACGTGCTCCACACATTGTTCAGAGGTCTCTCTCTCTGCGGGGTCCGGTCAGGCAGGCTGGACAAAGGACCCTGGAAATACTCCACACTGGCACAAGCACTCGAAAATGACTCTATTGTGCATTTCCCTGCAGAGATGAGCAAATGGAAACCGCGCCCACAGGACAGAGGAGAACTCACCTAGACCAGACGTGTAGATGGCCTTCACAGACTTCTTCATCTTGTGCAGAACACTTCGGTCCACGTCCAGAGCCTGTTCAGACAAAGAGGCAGACATACAGATCACGTTAGAGTCGAGGTAATCCTTGAATTGTGTGAATTGATGCATTTTGAGGTTTTTCAAGTTGAATTAAGAGATGTGTCGAATGATTCATTCTACAGTCTGACTGGTTGGTTAAGAGCAGACAACTCTGCGGTGTTACACTATACGTCTGTTTTGTGACATTTAAACTGTTCAGAGGTCTCAGTGTGTGTGTGTGTGTTTGTGTGTGTTTCTTTGGGTCACCTCCATTCCGGCTGCAGTTAATAAATTATTCAAGACAAAGCTAAGAATAGAACTGAGCTACAGCATTGCTTTTTGGGTGTGTGTTTATGAATTTATTAGCTTGTAGCAACCTGAGCATCCGCAGTCTCTTACATAAAGGACGATGTGTGTACATGGCCACACACACACACACACACACACACACACACACACACACACACACACACACACACACACACACACACACACACACACACACACACACACACACACACACACACACACACACACACACACACACACACACACGCGCATATGACTTCCCGTAGGCGCACACACACTTTCACATGCATTTGGCCAGCGACACACACACACACACACACACACACACCAACCAGAACAAACACTGGGAGTCCAGCGGAGACAATGCAGCACTGTACCAGTGAGGCGGGCTCGTAGGATGAGGGGGATCTTGGGGAAATTAGTTTTTAGGGACTTTATTAGGTTTGTCTGCCCAAGCGGGCGCCACTTTTCCCTTCGCTACTCCCCATCTGACCGACGCGTATCAAATCCCCCTAGACCCCAAACACACAATGGCCCCCATTCAGCTGCAACGCACACACCGAAACGCTGTGCAACACCACATGTTACAAAGTGTATGGAATACATGCATTAATAGCCCAGCTATGATGCTAGCGCCTAATGGAAAGAACACTCAGCACTTAGACTCCCTTTGGAGCTCATGGCTCTCACTCATAGATGCACTCTGACGTCGTTGCAAGCTCACTACTCATGTATCACAATCAGCGAGCTAATACACAATATTTAAAAGCGGATGGCTGATAATCACTATCCGGACATACGATTGATCCAATCGACCGTTTTCTCAAAAGACATCTGGAAAGTATGAGTAACACATACTAAAAATAAAACCTGATGAGACCAGAAGCTACCCGTTATTCTGAGTAAAGAAGGCAAGACTCAGTGCCGCCTGCACTACTGTTAAACTACTCATGCGGCTCATGTGCCGTTACCCTGTCAGCTCCGACAGGCGCCGCAACTGTAGCTCGGACCCCACACAGTCACGCGTGTCTGCATCACAAAACGCAAAGAAGACGAGTGTGAGAAAGTCCTCTGCGTCTCCACCACCGAAGAAACCGATCCAACCACACAAAAGCCTATTTAAAGAGCAACAGGAGACAGAGTGTTTTCTCAGCACAGCTGGCACCAACTCGGGCTCCGCTCTCGACGTTAGATCGACTCAAGAGGACTCTGAGAACTGAAAGCGTCTCCGCAGGGAGCCGAGCCCCTGGCAGACAGGAGAGGGCTCGCCAAACATTAAGACATTAAAAAAATACAAATAAAAGTGACAAACAAAAGAGTGATAAACAGTGAGGGATTTCTGTTACATGTGGCATTCTTTAATAGCCTGATATCTCACAGAACCTGATCTGTCCTTTGTTTTCAGGGAGAGAAAAAAGCTAAGGTAATTTATTGATGGATAATTTGATGCTGCGATGCGTTGGATGCGTTTGGTGAGGAGCGCGTGAGGTCAAACCAGCGGCGAGTCGACGCATTCAACGGTGTTCAGTGGTGCAGAGAATCAATGTGCTACCAGAGTGGGTTTCTTTCAGAATTTTAATCAGAACGGCACAAGATTGAACTTGGCATCAACGTGGAGTTTTATAAACTCACAAAAAGTATGACAAAAGAGGAGGCCAATGAAACCAACTCAGCCGGGCTCCCCAGCGTTGATGGTTTTGTGGAGTGAGCTAAATGGACCAGAGATTTACGGCAATCTGCTCCCTTTGTAACCAAAGCGCTCGGTGCGAATGCTGCTCCGGCACGTTCAGACGGCAGCTGTGTGCTCTGCTCTCGGGTCACAGAAGCGCTTTGGTCTCGGACGTTCCTTTCATCCGTGTCAATATGAAGCCGGCTGGTGTTTAAAAACGGAGCACGTCCTATAAAGATTTTAAGCATGCCCTACAAGATTGAAGCGTCTAAATGCTGCAAAAGAATTCAAAAGGTTGAGCTCGGAAAACAAAAATGATAGCGATAGATTTGACATTCTTTTTACTTGGCTTAGGTATAGAATGGTTACCAGCACCCTGTTCTATCGACTAGCCCCTACTTGACCTCCAGATATCAGTAATGAACCTGTGAATCAGTCTGACCAGCTGAAGCCTTAAACACACACACACACGCCATCACGCTCCAGCAGATCCTTTCAATCATCACAGTGGTCTCTTTTCACACCCACCCACCACCATTCTGATATGCTCACCAGGGTTCAGTGACTCTGGGCCACACACAATGTGCGAGCTCTCCTAATTCGGAACACACACACACACACAATCTTTTAACCCCAAGAAAACATGTCACAGCGAGAGGGGAATTCCTCTCGCCGTGAATGTGGCTTTTCCGACAGCGCGGAATCGGAGCTGAATCATCGCACAATAGACGAGGAGCCTGGAGCGGCTTCACAAGCACACTTCACATGGCGATAATGCATGGTCAGCATTTCCCCTCTCCCCCGATGGCAGCTCAGCGTACACTGAGCAGAGTGTCTCTTCATTCCCTTCCTGCTGTTCACTGACCGTTTGGGAAGGAACCCCAAGCTGGACAGGAATAATCCTCTTATTAACGCATCCGTCATCATCGCTATCGGTGCGATTTACGGCCATGAGCCATCTGCCAATCTAGGGAGACTACCACGATACCGCTGGCTGGATACACTTATGGTCAAGCATTTAGCCGGTTTGCAGCACCGCGTGTCAGGTGTCTCCCTGAGCACGGTGCAGATGGACACTATCTGGTGTGTGTGTGTGTGTGTGTGTGTGTGCATGGACAGACTGAGGGAGGGTGGGGCAGTTGTGCAAATCTAATTAAGGTTTCACAGACCGAATGCAGCACGAGCTGAATATCTTTTACGTTATGACAATTATGACAAACCACGGTTTTCTCGTCTGAATTAAACGCAATTATTGTAAATATGATGACTACGGATGGATAATGTAAAAGTGTATTATAAAGAAAAAAAGAGGGATTCTTCAGAGATTTCCCTTTTGAGTTACAGAAAACCAAAAGCTGTGTAAGCAGAAAAAAATAATTCTGCATAAAGAAGCATTTCTGACCGCTGTCATAAGACAAAGTGCAGCTGGGAAAGCACATAGTTTTACTACAAGCAGCCAGACCAGGTCGACTGAATCCAATGGGCTTGGTCCGGCATTTGTCAAGGTCTTCAAAAGCAAAAACAAGAAGGGGAAGCCAAGCTAAACAGGAACAATACGTCTTTACACAGTGCAGCCATTGTCAGCTACACCAAAATATGCAAAAGATAATTCTGCATACCAAGCAAAGACGGGAAAAAACTAATAAATAGTTTGGTCCATAAATAAGTCAAGTGAAAAAATAAAATCAAAGTTCCTAAAACCTTAGGAAAAATAATCAATTTACAACCAAACAAAATTAGTGGTTTTCTTTCAACTAATAAAATCGCTCTTTCAGCTCGACCAGTGTGACTGAAGAAGACAAAAAAAAACAAAGGGATGTTTGTGTGTGTGTGTGTGTGTGTGTTAGAGGCAGTTAAGCAGCTTCAAAAAGAAAATTACATTTAATCCACTTTCATCAGAATAACTTCAATTTGCCCTCAATGACAAAAGGCCATTCGGAGTATTCCAAAACGTGTAAGCTTAAGGCGTCTTCACAGGAGGGCAGGCCGCTGCTGACCACAACGAAAAAAAAAAGAGTCCAGCCCTCCCCTCGTCGTCCTCCGCTGGCTGAAGAAGAAAGACATTCCTGGATGATTGCACGCCGGTGCGACTGACAGACGAGAGCAAGAGAGCCGGCCCCCATTGTTCCCTCCGACCGACTATCAGCGTATGACGGCACGTCTGCTCCACCAGAGGCCGTCCGCCGCTTTTCTCTGAGGGACCATCACCACACGTTTTAACTAAACACAATCCAAGAAATCCCCCCCCCCCATTTTGTAGTGTAACTATCGTCATCACTACACACTTGTTTTTAGCGGACGCGCGCGCACACACGCAGGTTGTGTCTGTAACTCGTCTTGTAACCTTGCTCGAGCCTTTAAGCCCCGCAATAGCGAGAGTCATGTGGGCAACAAGAAGGCTGCAGTCTCAGAAACCATGATGTGATTTATTCTGTGCGTGTGTGGGCACAGCGAAGCCTGTGAAGGCCGTTGTGGGTTGTAATCCATGCGTTTAATGAAGGTAGCAGACGATCAAACTTCAAACTCAAAAAGGCAAGTACTGTAACATCTGAGAGTGTGTAAAACTCACACACACACACACACACGGTAGGGGGAAAAAGGCCTGGTTTTGATTTGTAAGTCATGGGCGAGACTTGACATTGCGTTAATCACATTTATTCCAACACAGCACTGTTTAGGGAAGCGTCAAAAAGTGAAACTGGATCTCTCAGAGGCTACATTGTGCTCTTTGATCAATTAACAAATCAATAAAACGTCTCTTTCAGAAAAAAAAGGGTTCAAAGGCGGGATCTTCCAGAAGAGCTGAGGCTAGAGCCTTATTTGAAGTGAAGGATTATCAATTTGTGAGACTAAACGTTCCATTAAGGACCATTTATACCAGTGCAATACACAGTCAAGAGGGCTTCCCACCTAACCCTGCCTCCTCCTCACAGGACGCCTTAGTTGGGTGTTAACAGGGAGGAAATAGAATGTTGATGCAACGCACCACAACTCGGTTTCCCTGTACAGCAGCTACGTTAAGCCACCTGAAAATAATCTATGGAGAAAAAAAAAAAAAAAATCTCATTAGGAGGCCGACTGGTCCACTACGTTACAGAGTGAGACACGTCGGCAGGTGTAGCGTTAAAGTGGCCACCGGGTGCCACGTGCTGTGCTCCTTCAGACACACGGCTCCACATGTGGCAGAGTGCGGGTAAACACAGGAAGGGCTCTCTCGCCCTCTCTCTCTCCCTCTCCCTCTACCTCTACATCTACGGGGGAAAGGCTGCGACTCATTAAAAACACATGTCAAATACACAGTTTAACCCTGCAGGCATCAAAGAGGAAGTCGTGCCCGCCTCGAGCTGCTGCCTCCGACTTTACCTCCTAATTGCAATTGCCGGAAGACAGGTCCGTCCAACGGACGCGGAACCGCAAAATCCACCGTGAGGAACTGGAGAACTAGCTTTTCAAGCGTTTCATTCACGACTCTCCTCCGTGCTTTGCAGAGAGCGAGTAGAGTCAATATTGGGATAGAAAAAACGGGTCCCGCCGGGCCGAGCGCTAACGGGCCCAGAGAGCCGAGATGTGGGTAGGCCGGATAGGCCAGCATTGGAAACTCCAGCATTCAAGTTCAGTGCGGGTCAGAGAGAAAGCAAGGGGGGGGGGGGGGGGGGGGGGTATTCTTTTGTCATAAGACATGCTCATTTACAGGGGGCGCACTAGCTTGGATATTGAAAGTACGTGGTTAAGCTGAACTTTGACATCAATTGCATAGTAGGACTTTTTTCTTCCTGCCCGGCTCCAAGTTATTCAAACATCTCATCTACCTAAAGGCCTTCTGGTGTTTTAGTGCCGGGGCATTTACTGCTCCTCGGTGAGCACTAAAAAAAGACCCCCAAAAAGGACCAAAGCCAAAACCACCAGCCGTCAGGAGTCACACTGGGATGACAACATCATCTGCGGTGCTTTAAGGGTCGGAGAAAACAAACTCTCATGTTAACTGCCGAGGCGTTTCTTCAGATACCTCTTTTTCTTTACAAGGAGTGAGCACTTTTGTTTCCTGTTGGTTTTCCCAGACGGCTGGGGTTAACAGTGGCGAGGTTTTTCTTCGTGTCTAGTCCGAGGAGACCGACTCAAATCAGATACTAACCATGTTTCAAGTTCACTTCTTTTGACTAAATGAAACCATTAGTTGGATTTGTCACATTCATACATTATCTCAGTACCTGTATTTCTGCAACAACCTTTGAAACAAAACAAAAAAAGAGGCTGGCGCCAAGTTTAAATCCTTTAAAAATGCCCACCCCGACTTTGAGGGGAGTCTTTAATGAAGTTTGTAAACCAGCAGGAGACTGTTAAAACCCCAGTTGGAGCGAGGGGTCTGGAAATTAAGACCAAATGTGCTCTTTGAGAGTGGAAAAAAAGAATCTTCACCTTGGAGTCTTTCTTTGGCTCTTTTCACATAGACGTACGTGTCAACCTCACGCCGTCAAAGCAAGAGGAAAGATGCCCAACAGTTACTGCACAGTGTAGTGTGAGAAAGCCTGACAGAGGGGAAAATGACCCACTTTCTCCTGGAAGATGGTGCAGTAAAACACTGCAGAGAGCAAAACTGTGTGTGTGTGTGTTTGTGTGTGTGTGTGTGTGTGTGTACATGTTGTGTACCATTGTGGGGTTTTAGAGCTCAATTCAAAAGCACAAAAATATAGAAATTCAAATAAGTCCTTTTGAACTCTGTCGGGTGAGCTAGAAATGATAAAAGTTTCACTTGCCGTAAACCCTTGAGTGAGATCTGAACGGCTGAAGACTTCCTTTCTCATCAACTGGCTCTTCAGATAGAACAACGGTCAAATGAGAGCGGGCTAAATAGCGTTGTGCTGCAAAAAGATGCTTCTTCTTTGTGCAAAAGATAGAAAGAAACTGGGATTATCAGAAATATGCTAAATGAGTTATTACAAATCACAGATGCCAATAATCCAACAGAGAAGAAGTCTAGGCCTGTTTTATGAGTGAAAGTGACAGTAGGACAACTCCACCCTGGAGCCGAGTGGCCCGGGACTACAAATCAATGGCGGGGTTCATTAATGAAGAGGCCGGTCAGGGAACAATAGCCGCCAACAACAGTTGCCTCGGACAATCTGGGCCAGGACCCTGTGATGGATGAGACATTTACCCCCAGCCGGTGCCCCTAGTGACCGAGCCCCTAACCTCTGCGTTGCACAGAGAGCAGCCAGTCTCGCATTTTACCTCCACCGCGTTGGCCCGAGAGTTTCACCCTCCTCCAAAGCTAACAGATCAGGACTGACGGAAGCCAAAGGGCTCAACAAAATGTTGATAATAAATACTCTCCCACCGTCAGATCGACGGCGTACAGGAGTGAGTGAAACTATAACACATCAAAACAGTCAAAGCCCATCGGGGGGGGGTGAGAGGGATCTTGGCTTTGAATTGATTGGGACACGACCGTGACCTTCGGCCTTGGTAGATCCTTGAAGAGAGCTGCTGCATTATAATGAGGGCCGGGTCAGAGCCTGTCTGCGTGCGATAACACAGTGCTCGCTCTACCAGAGCCTGGAGAGACACCTGTCATTTCAAACAAAGATCCCATTGGGAACACTGAGGTCCCAAATAGGGAAGGATAAAGGGCTTTGCTAAAAACAATGAGTGGCCCACCACTGAATCGGAAAGTTACAATTCCAGATTTAGGGCGTGTGGACACAACACTTCTTCCTAGAAGGTTTTGTACAAAATATGTTCAGAGTTCAGCATCCAACATGAGCCTGTTCAATGGGCCCTGTGAACCAGAAAATGCTGTTTTATCAATCTATTATAGTCCAATTACTGTTCAGCTATTGGCATGTGCATAACATCAATTTAAAAGTGACACCCCAGTGTCCAAGGTGCCACGTCGAATCAACTGTTAACTAAGTTAGCTCAACCCGTACAGCTAGCACCATGAGTGTGGACAACACAACTAAGGTGCCGTAGCTTCAGCTCCCACGTCACCTGATCGACGTGTTTCTGAGAAAAAGCCATTCATGTCTATCCATAACCGGGCGTTGCAGAACAAAATCTCTTGCTCTCCACTACTGGTGCCGAAACATCTCATTTACAGTGAAACGATACAGATCATGTGCTAACAACCAAAGGTAAGTGTACTCTTGTGACTCCTCTACGCGTGTCAGTCGGCCAGCCGGTGTTGATGCCAAAAGACTATCCGAGCCAAGGGAGGACCTGACCTTCTTCTGCCCCCATTCCTCCCCCTGTTCCAGGCCCGGTTTGCGGGTGCGGCTGTAGGCAACAGATGCCACGCCCCCCGCCCCCCCCTCTGCAACAGGTGGTCCGGAGGAAAGTTTAGCAAGGCTCCAGACAGCAGGATTATCGATGCAGGGACAATCCCCATTTAATAGCTTTAGAGAGCCACCGACAAAGCGACAAGCTTGAACACACACGAGGCCTGGGTCTGGACTGAGGTGGGCAGCCCGAACTGCTTAGGCCACTCCTGCCGGTCTTCAGTGTACCACCTAAGAAGCTTAATGCTTCCGGTAATTTAAATGGGATTTCTGGCAGGATCCCTGCAGTTCAGTCTCCTCCATTCACCCTTACTCTAGATCCGCTGTCCCCACTATCCCTCGACTTCGATGCGTAAACTACAGCAAGGCTCGAGGACATCGAAGCAAGGCAAAGTGTACCCAAAGCAAACGCGGCCCTGAGATTAGGATTAGAGGTGCTACAAAGAGATGAGAAACTAAGGTCGCGCACAGCAGGCCCTCAACAGCTTGTTTAAAAACACTCGAGTTAATTGAGAATCTATACCGTTTGAGAAGCACCAATTATTGAATTGGCCTGTGGGAGCGACACTGGAGCCTTGCTTGGCAAGCACCGCCGGTGACAACAGTTGCAAGTAGATGCCAATAATGTCGTCGTCTTTCCCAGATTCTCCCTAATTACCAATAAGAAAATTGAGCACTGAGACAGCGTGGCATTGAAGTGCATAGCTCGCATACCAGTGTTGTAGACCTTAGTTTCGGATTAAATAAAAGATAGACGCAAGACTAATGACGCTAGCCTTTCGGACTGAAACCTCCCTCATCACCAGTAATGACCCGTGAAAGGATGACTGTGCTATGAATAACCGTTATTCATGGACTAAAAAATGAATGAACTTGACGCAGGGTTCTGGGACACTTGGAGAGGCCGACTGAATGAGGGGGTTTCCGGCGCTACACACTGGAGGATATAGACCACGCAGAAGCTCTGTGTTCTCTCTTGGGATGAAGGCTTTGCCGTTGGTGGCCATTTGATGTCATGCAACCACAGTATTTCAACAGCTTCTAGGGGGGGGGGGGGGGGTCTCTCTCTCTCTCTCTCTATTTGATAGGCCCTCAAAAAAGGATAGAAACCTTAAAGCGGATCATAAAACATGTATATTTGAAACTCCATTTTTTTATGGTAGTGCCCATCATGACGTTTTGAATTGTATTTTGTGTTGTATCAGTGTTATACGTTGTGTTTCTTGCCGCATCTAGGAATCCTGGATTATGCTGCGTTGGTCGATGCAACGATACCAGAACAAAGACAGCATTAGCGGCGTGCACGCTACTTGTCAAGCGACTGCAAATTAAAAAGCAGCTGTGATTTCCTGAAACGTATCGCGTCGCAGTCTGAGAAACTCCACGCAGCTGACAGACGGATCAAATGCCTCCGCTGCTGACAACACAAAAGCTTGTATTGAATGTCAAGTAGTCAATGCGGTTTTGCAGCTCCAAGCCCGGACACTCAGCAATAATGTTCTGCAGTCAACTTTATGAGTCAGATCTGTTCCATACTCATTGTATTCAGTTCAAGGGTTGGTGACGTAATACGCGCTGATCCCAATAACTGATCCACTCTGTTAGGGAATTACCTCGCGATTAAAGCTTTGAACACCCCAACCGCTAAATATGCAACACAAGGATATTACACGCCGTGCTTGTATTCGTACCTCAGCCGGAAGTGGATGCACTTGAGATTTTCTTTTCAAGGTGACAACTCTATTGATTGCCTAATTATAGAAGTCCATCTCTGCCAGGCAGGATTCAGTAATGGGGGCATAAAAACAACCAGAGATGCAAAAATAGACCTAAGATGACTACAGATCTGTGCCAGTTCCCGGGCAGACATCCCGTAGACAAGCCCGTGAGACAAAAGCACAGGGGCACTTTCATCAACATCAATAATTCCTCGCCGTGGATACGTCGAGGTCAGCTCGGCCCTCAGGGGCCGATGCCGCCTTCAAATAGAACAGGCAAGTTCACCTTTAGCTCAGGAGAAGTTGGGCAACTGATAAAAGCATACATTTGTATGCATATCTCACAACAGGTAATTCAAATTCAATCAGAATATATCTTTATTATCCATCACATTGGCCATCATTATTGATTATTCTGAATCAAATATTCAAGCCGTTAATTCTTAAAAGTCTGGACTCACGTGAGAAAAGTCAACACACATTGAGGAAGAAGAGCCATGTGGGAGAGGAACACAGAGGGGGAGGGGGGGGGGCATGACACAAAGCCTGACATCCTCTTACTGGATAAACAGGTTTATATTGCTGGGGTTTAACCACACTCACACACACACACACACACAGGTACAAACAAACATGCACACACATGCACACACACTCCCAAATGGCCTCTAAATAGCCAGCCGTTTAAAAAACTACTTGCATAATCAATGTTGGGTCAGAAGCAATTAAGCTGAGAAAAAAAGTAATTACAAACCATTTGTGCTTCTATTTACATAAAATCTGTGCTTGAGTCTCTGCTGTTGTGTTGAAAGGCAAACTTTCATGTCTACAGGACCATTGAAAAAAAGGTATTTACCGAAGGTGAGAATGTAAATGGAACTGGAAGCAACACCATTTGTAGATTTGGGGTAAATTATCATATTAACACTGTAGACTGTAGACAAATCGTGCCGTTAGTTTTGGGTTAATACTCTCTATGTTGTTGACATATGCCACATTTCTTTTGTTAACAGTGTTGACCAGTGGAACCTGTAATTTGTCAAATAAATCACAGCAGATTTACACAAATCGCATCCCTCTACTAACAAATTGATCTGACTCTTCACCAAGTGTCAAAGGGAACAAGTGTCAAAACAGAACACTTGTATTGTAGAATAGGGTTTACTTAAAGTTGAACCACTGATTTCACACATTAAAAAGGCGTTTACGGGTTTCGGACAGTGCTGTTGCATGTGTGAAAAAGATCTGGTGAAGCAGTTTGAGGCCAGAGGGTGCAGCATGACGTGTGATGTGTCTGGGGTGGTGCAGCTTTGAAGAAGTGAGCTCATCAGGCCGCCGTCTGAATTTTAGAATCAGCGGTCAGCGGAGACGTTGCACCGCGGTTAAGGCAGCTGCCAGGTTTTTAACAAGGTAGAGCAATGTTTGGAGTGAAGAAGACCATATGGTTGCATCAAATTTAACCATCACCGTCGAGAAAGTTAATAAATGGGGTCCTTTTTTTAGAATACAAAGCAGCAATGCATATTGTTCTCTGCAGTTGCTTAATTGCTGCACTACGAGAATAGGCTGTAATATGCAAATGTAAAAATATACACATCCTATTCAAATCTTATTAAAACACCGTTTGTTGATATCATTATCCCAAATATTTATCCCAAAAAAAAGAAAAGATTATTGTGTAAAATAAAAAAAGAACATTGAAGTCAGCAAGAAATCCCTGAAAGGCTGCGTGTTGTGACGATGCTTCGGCCCACTGCAGCACCACAGACCACATCGCCAATACGCCCGTCCTCAGCTGTCAGTCGAAGAGCAAAGAGCTGAGCGCTCGCGTAACAAAGCTGTCTCGTGGAGAAGGTCAGAAGCAGTCAAGGGGTTGAAACTCCGTAAAAAGCTGAAACGGCTGAATTGATGCATCATTGCACTCAAAGGGCGAATGAGTCATCCGCTCGATGTTTTGTCAAAAGTTTTAGGGATTTGGCAACAGGAATATGAAACAGAAGGGTTTATTACCTTCATAAACGATCAGCTATTTGTGAATGCCAGTGTACCACGTGCGTGCCTGTGAAATTCCAGGCAAGCCGAAAGACAATAGGCAGAAGTGTCCCCCATCCACTGCAGCGTTTAAAAACTGGTCCAACGCACCAAAGTGAGCGAGGTCTCTTTGTCCCCACAATAAGGCCTTGTTTTGCCTGAGGGGGTCAATGCCCTACGCAACAGCAATTTGGCACCTTCAACTGCGGCTCATCGCTAACAAAACGAAAGCTGCTGGGTTTGACTCTCAACCAAACCGCACAAACCAACAATTACCACTGAGCTACGATTGTGTCGAGTCCATAAACTTATTTGCTCACTACCACAGAAAAGCGCCATCCACTCCAGGCAGTGATGAAATTCTTCGCCATTGCAGATTGATTGCTATTTTAAAACCAGCAGCCGCAGAGAGGTGAATGAGAGAGAGAGAGTGCACAGCTTGGTGTCGCCCACCGGAGCAGGTGTATGCAGAAGTATGTATCTATGTATGGGCCAGCCCTCTGCCAACAGCTTCAAATAAGTTATGTGGAATATCTCATCTCTGCACAAACAGTGCACTCGGATATCCGCTTTTTTTTTGCTGAAAACAAAAAAGGTGTAACACACACAAAACCATCCGTCATGATTCCATTCATCATCCCGACAGCCGAAACTTTTCCACAGTGAAATGCGGAGGGAATTTCCTCACAGGACTCGTTACATCGACGCTTAGCAGAGCAGGGACACACTAACACACATCACAAAGCGAGCTGCTCATGTGGGAAAATCTATTTTTACCACGAGGCAGGGCGAGGCTCTACCATACAGCACACAAAGTAGGGAAACTATAACAAGGGAGAGAGGGAGGGGAGGGGAGGCCTGTCAGGGAACAAAGCGGAAGTGTCCTTCCTCCTGATGCCCTGCAACACAAAGTGTCCTCTGTGCACTTACAGTCCGCCTGTAAACAGCACAGCGACATGCCATGTCTCCCTCGCCTCAACGGTGGGAAATCATTTGAACCAACATACCTGCATTGATCAAAACTCAAGAGGTGATTTTAGATATATCTATATATATTTAAAAATATCTATATCTATATAGAGATATTTAGAGTTTCTATTCATGGTGGGACTTTGGATGGAAGGGATCATGTTGGACGGACTGTAAACCCTTTGAGGTTAACTTGTTATCTATAATTTTTATTTAACCGGTGATGACTAATCATTGAGGGGGTAGTAATATTCATAAAGAAACTGTACAATGGCACAAAAGACTGCCCAAGACAGTCATTTAAATATATTTAAACAATGGACAGGGATCATGAGGGATGGTGCACAGGATGCACGATTCATTTTACACAGAGGTGACCAACTCAAAATATATGATGATATGTAAATATAATGAAAAGATATTATAACCCTTATTATGCAGATGACAATCCACAGCCCCACCAAAGCCACTCACCTCCTCGAGGGCAGTCACTGTATTCCTGCAGTGGGACATCCTGGTGGTGAAGTTGGAGGCGGTGGGCGATTTATAATCTTCGTTCGTCTCCGCCACAAACTCTGTCACTGTGATTTGGTCCGGCATGATTAATCCCTGTCCTATACGTTGCGAAATGAAGACGCTCTTTTTGTAATTTCCTTCTTTTGTTTGGTTTTTTAACCATAAAGTTCACAGCAGCGGCAGCAGCAGCAGCAAGAGTGTCTGAGGAGGAGCCCGCGGGTAGTGAAGCATCTCTGGCTGTTTGCTCCTCACACGGTCCGGTCGCAGCGGGGTCGCGCGCTGGTCCGAGGAGTTCCGCCGCTGACGCACCGCGCTCCGAGGTGTCGGGGATGGGTGGTGGGGGCGGGCGAGGGGGGGTGGGGGGTGTATCCTTCCCGGCTCTTCCCGCGCAGGTTCTCAACCGGTGGTCGCTTCGTCACAGAAGAAACGGAAGCTTCCTCTGACTAAAGTCTGTAATCCCGGAGAAAAATAAAACCCTTCGGGCACCGCGAGGTTGGAACAACTTCCTCCTCCTCCTCCTCGACCGGGAAAACAACAGCCAGGCGGTTTCAATGGGAGCGCAAGAAATTGACAAAGGTAGAGGAGGAGATTCAATGGACGCGGGACAGCCAATGAGAGACGGCAGCTGGTGAGTGAGAGCCAATCAGAGTGTGCGAAGGGCGTGGACTCATGCCGCCTTCAGGTGCTCCCTCGTACAGTCCGATTAGAAAGTTTACTAGAAAACATAGCTAGCAATATGAGTTAATGCTAAGAGTTTGCTGTGTATCAGTTGACAATGTAGGTTACCCAATATTAGATAGGAATACATGACATAAGAAATGGTAACAAATTGTGCAATTCCGACCAGATTAAATTAGAGGTTTCTAATTCATTTTGATTTTCTTTTCTGCTAACCATGTTAATAATTTTTGGCATTCCAATGGACTTAATCAACTTTAGTATGAAAGGGGCTCTGTTTATGTTTTACAATACTGCCTAACTGCATGTAAACTGTATAATCTTGTTGCAGTGCTTATGATCATCTCATTGTTTATATATAGTTGTTTAGATTTATTTATCTATAATCAGATTCATGCAGTAGAAAAAATATGTGATTTGATTTTGTTTGCTAAAGCTTGTTGGCAGCAGTATGATGCATATCCCATGGGTAAATAACAGAGTCACTGTCTGTTGACGGTAAAACAAAGGGGGTAAATGCCCATAACTTAACTTAACGTAACTTTCTGGATTTGGAAGAAGGCATTTGATCAAATTCAGCTGAAATGTATTATTTTATTTTATATGACACTTATGTCAACTGAACAAGTAAAATAAAAACAAATATGTCACAAACAAATACGTAAAATAGTAAAACTGATCAAATCTTAAAAACCTTTTTTTGGTGCCTGCTTGACGTGTTATCTAAATATATCCTAGTGCACTTAAAAGCAGCATTTGCATTAAAGCACTTTTTTCGGCTGAAAAGATGCAGTGTCTTAGGGGAAGCGTGTCTTTTTGTACAAATACTGTATGTGTAACGTATGTTTCTGTTGTGCTCCGTGTGAAAGGCACAACTAATGTTTGATCTGTACTACCCTGTTCGATATGATACATGATTAACTTTGACTCCTGGATTTATTAATAATTCAATGTAAATTACATGAATCAGTACAGATGCCATCACAACCTAGGCCTAATATGCTGCCTAAAGCTTGCATAAACTGCCGCACTGTAAGTTATTTCCAGGACTCTGTGAGTCAATAGAGTTGTGTTAACATTTTTCCAGACAGCTGAGTGGATTTCATATTTAATGAGCCCAGATTTGAGCCAAATCTTCTGATTGCTTCACACCTCATTCAGCCCGACATAAATAGTATCACAGCCGCCTAGGCGGAACCCTGCGCAGCTTTTAAATCAAAGACTGGGCAGCGTTCACACATTCTTTCAACTCTGCAGCGTCTCCTGGCAAAGTGCTAAATGAAGAGTCCGAGACCCAGCATGACCCTGACTGGCTGTAGGCCTCAACTCCCTTATGAAATGATTCCACACATCTGCTATCCAGAGACAGAGCGGCTCAGTCAGTGAGGGTCAGCAGAATCAAATCCTTCTCTTCACCACTGCAATATATTTCCAGTAACATCTGCCTTTCTAAATGCATACTTTTTCCTTTAAATCAGGACCAATCCAGCCTAATCTGTCTGTCCTGCACCAGTTTCTTGCTTTCTGTTTCTGAAGAGAAGCACTGGACTCCAAGGAGAACAGGCTAATCCAGTAAGTACAGGTTGGGAGCTTTTATGAATAGCACATTGTTTAATATTTTATGGGACCTGAAAAAGCAATAGCATACATTTAGATGAGCCATCATGAAAATGTAGCTCACAGAAACATTGTTGAGATGTACCGCGACATCTAACCTTTGCATAAATAATCAATCCTCTACTTTTCTTGTATTGTATAATGACAAAAGCCTCATAAATGTTTGATTCTCAATTTTGACAACGAAGCTGTGCAGCCTGTCGGTTAGAAATGCAAAAGCTGGAGCTTTTCTGTGACTTATTAAACAGAACATAAGCCTCATTCACCAGCAGCAACCATCCTCAAAATAGACCATGTTTGCATGCAAACAACTTACAAACTTGAGGAACAAGTCAGAGTGGTATTTGATGGATTTGGTGTGGTCACGGCTAGTTAGTCATTTCATGAGAAACCGAACTGTTCATGTTATACACTGCTTTGGTGCACAATGTGCTGTTTTCACTTACCCTTCCTTTCAAACTAAAAGTAAAAAACAAATTACACCAGACAGCTGCAGAGAGAACAATAAGTGAAGCAAGACGTCATACCGTCAGAGACAGAGACCCTCTTTAATGTTGCTTATAATTTGTTTTGAGGCATTCACCAGAACAGAGCAACGAGTGTGTTAGTACACACAAACAGAAAATGTTCCTGTTAGCAGGAACAGGCATCAATAAGGGGGGGGCAGATGTTCGAGCGGGAGTCACTTTTTCCTAATTGTGCTGCCATGACATCATGATTGTGTAACAGGTGGGACAGCCTCCCAATCCCGCCTTTTACATTTCACAAAAGTTGAATGAATGACGGCTTTGTTGAAAATAAAAGCAACTAATGGTAACCATTCTGCAGCTCAACCTTTCCGATATACAAGTGGATGAAATGGAAGATCCTTGTTCTAAATCACAGGTCCAACATTCGCGTCGGAGCTTGGCACAGATCTGAGATCAGGTTGAACGGCCCTTTATAGAAGAGCTTCGGGCCCACAAATAAAGTGGCAGCACATGGGCAGGAACTGAACAAGCGGTGCCTGGTGAACCTGAGCGTTAGCGGCACACTGAGGGACTCCTAATGGGAGAGGGAGGAAGAGAAGGGGGGAGGGGAAGGGCAAAGGTACAAGGGGGAGGGATGGGAGAGACGGGAGCACTGAGGAGAGGGCAGTGAACTGTAACAAAGCGCAGTCTTTTCCCTCAAACTCGGGGAGGAAGTCCAATAATCAGTTCAAGACAAACTACTGGACCTGTGTTTGAATGGATGATCGGCACAGGCAAGGCCTGAACAATGGTGAAGCTAAAAGTAAAAACAACAGAATTCAGTTTGCAATCATCACCCAGAGTCAAGTGTTTGCACCATTTATTCCTGAACGTTGTGTTGACGTATAGCAACCACTGTCCTGATGGCCTAGAAAGGAACAACAACGGTTTTGCTGATACGTTTCCAACAAAACTATTATTAGTGCTACATTACACAAAGAACTGGGTTCTTCTATTAATAAAATCCAAATATGATTACTCCCAGACCTTTCAGCCAAAGGAAATCTCTGGCGCACAGCTTTCATTTAACCTTGCAACCCCTGAAGGACATCCAAAAAGAATAAATTCAAGTCAAATAATTGCGTGACATTTACACGAGCCCCCCATCACACACTCCCATATGAGTGATGGTCTCTAAGAGCTGGGGGTCTGCAGCTGCTTCACCTTCATCATTAGGAGCAAGTGGCTTTTACAGTAATTATTGCTGCTCTCAGGATTTGGCGCAATGAGCCCAAACATGTTGAGTGTTCCTGCACTTCATTATGCTGTGACACGCCGTGTGCGCACCTTCCCCCGTCTTCTCTCCTTCAAGCATTTCACTTCTCATGTATCCCCTAAAAAAATCCCCACACTGCAGGGACAGATGCATTTTGTCTTAAAATCAACTCTCACCTTCTCCTAAGAAAAAGGTGACAATGTTGACCACAGGACGATTCATTGTGGTGATTCACACATTGATTCTTCAAAGTGTCTGCAGATTGGTGTGCAGGAAATAATGGAGTACAACCAGCAGCGTGTGTGGTGTGATCCGTGGGTATCCTGTCGGGAGCGGCAACGCGGGGGCAGCGAGTTCTGTCCGTGTGTCTGTCCATCCCACACCGAACCCTTCAGACGGAGCGTGAGCAGAGTGGAGCGTTCACGTCCATCTGGTTCATCCATCTTCCTGACTGGATCCAATTTTGGCCGCTTTGAATATTCGAACTGCGGTATGCCATCAGCAAAGGAGAATGGAAGCATACCCTTTTTTCTGGTACCGATCAATACTGGAGCCACATCTAAAAAATATCCATGATGGATGACGTAATTAGTTTCATTAGGGCCGCCAAAAGATGAAAGTCTATATGTCATTGCCCAACCAAACAAAAAGACCCTTCTTGTTGCATCCAGAAAGAGATGCTGGAAGAGGAAGCCTGAGTGCAAGACATGAACAATTGACTGGAGTGTATGGACTTTGTTTATGGACACGAGGGGGAACGAAACACAAGGAAATTAAGGGAAATGCAAAGTCGTCCCACTTGTGCATCCTCGAAAGCTGCCAGGCCTCCATTGTGAACAAGTGGGAACCTCCGGCGGCTCATCCGCTCACTGGCACGCCGCTCCGGCCTTTTAAATAGATTAGCACAGGCTTTGTCTCGCCCTGCGCATTCTCATCATCCCTTTCCTCTCCGAGCTCTTTCGGTGAAGTATCAGTCTTTGAGGGAGGCTGTGAGGAAAGGGGATGGGGTGGCCATGGTAACGCCAACTTAACAAAGTGATTGTGGGTTTAATTGGATACCGGAGGGGAAGAACAAAAACAAGGTTGAGTGGAGTGAAATGAATGTAACGAGGCTGTGTCCACCCCCCCCCCCCCCTGAGCTGACTTACTGTCATACTCTTTCTCTCTTTGTGCAGTTATGAACGATCAATGAAGATTATATAAGAGCAGTAGCACATGAGGGGCATGGTGATTGTTTCAGAGAGCGTGGAGTGATGCAGTCCGTTGAGGAAGAGAGAAGGGGCCGCTTTGCATGAATAAATAAGCTGTAATATCCATCAACATATAAATACAAATGAGGGCTTTAACATTTCATGGTCTCCTTTTGCAATGCCAAAATAAAACTGGTTGAACTATTGCATATGTTTGCATATGACACACAACCATAGCCCACACAAGCAAAAGGCACTAAGCCCTTCTTCTACATACTGTCAAAATGTCTGCCATTCAAAACCAGGTTCACTTAGATTTATTTCCTTTACAGCAAAATACAGACGGTTTAGACACAAACGTGTTCACGTTGGTGTGATGCACAGCTACATGCTTTATTACCACTGACACTCGAAGCACTGACGCGTTTCTTTTGAGACAATAAACAAATAGTAATGCTGCCAAAAGCACACTGCTAACGAGAAATCATCCTACGAGGCAGTGATCAAGCATAAGTAGGTGAGTTTGCTTTCTGCTTATTGCTTGATGCTTATAATTAAGGACACTCGCCGTTTTGGGTATTGTTTCATGAATTTGTATATTATTTTCCCTCTTTCTACCCAGTTCAGACGTTGATGACTGCGGGCTGTCCTTCGGGGTCAGCTGAATGTCTCTTTTGTTTGAGAATTTCCATCCAACCTAGTTTAACTTTCCACTCAAATGTTGTGCTTGTCTCGTAACACTGAGCAAGTAAAAATGTTTGGAATGGTTCATGTTAAAAGGTACATAGGTCACAGACTTAATATTCTTACTGTGGGACAATTTTTGGAAAAAAATAATATAAAGAAAAGACGGCAGACTATATAAAAGATGAGTGAGATTCATAATTGGCTCTCTATAGCTTATCTAGCACTGTTATTTTTTAATGGTGAAATATAATTTAATTTGCATCAAAATGCAACTAAACCATGTGTCCCTATAGCAGATCCATCTACCTTCAGATTTTATAAAACCGCCACCTTATATCATTATATAAACTTTCGTCTTGTATTTTACACACTTAGACAAAAAAGAAGTTCATGAATGAACACAACTGGCAGTTTGCACTTGGGTGCGTTTTCATAGATGTGTGAGTGATGCCCTCTATTGGCTATTGTGCCTTCCTGCAAACGTTTTTAAAATCGAAATTTGTATTATTTCAGTGAGAAAATCATACATTACACACTTCAGAGGTATGGTGTACATTTCACGGTTAAGAAACGCATCGTAATAGAAGTTTAAATCTACAAAATATAGAATTCAGTACTAAAATCAGTACTTTAAACCACCAGGTGGTAGTGATAGACGGTGAAGAATAAAAGGCTGCATCATATTAAACTTCGAGAGATTGTTGCGTAATAATTTAGGCAACAAATATCTATGTGATTGATCCCAATAGTTGGATTTTCATAACCAAAATGTGGCGCTCGCTTTGAAATGTCTTTGCAGCAACTTCATTGTACCTCACCGTATACGAGCTATTATACATGCACGTTTGATTGACAGCCCAATAACACAAATATGCCATTTGAGAGTATTTAAACACCTTTATTTTAATCAACAATAGGGAGGAAAATGTAATAACCTGCCTATATTCTTGTGTTTATTTTATTTTTTTGTGTCCTATGACATCCAAACAAAAAACAACCGTTTTAAATCTACGTTCACATTGTGAAAATGCGTGTGCACCCTTTACAACGAGCTTTTCGTTCCCTTATTTATTGCAGCTGCAATAGAAGCTTTGAACAACCCCCACTGCTCTCATTGTAATCGTTCCCCGCTGCCAAATGGCCCCCTTACATCACACATTTCTCCCTCATGTGTGGAATGCTGTAACTGTGAGAAGGGTGGGGCATGGCAGCAGCCGGTTCAGTTTGGTTCAATTCAATTTGCTTTGAAGACTGTAAATCAGGACCACATTTTAATTTGCAACGTAGGATTGGCTGATGGATCCCACTTTATCTTCCGATAGGTTAAATTATGTCGTTTTATGCTAACGCGGAGGCTGGTCCGCCATGCTCTCCACCCACATTATCACCGCTTTCATCGTGGTCAAAGAGTCCCTGCTGCCAAGACAGTTCCCATCCTACACTACAGTACATTCGTTCGTGGGTACGTTACGTTACAACATGTGGAATAAACACAGAAGACGTTTGCAAAAATGCTATTTTCATTTAAAAGTGCACTATAAACACAACACTCAAGCTAGCAACAGAAGCGTCCGTTAAAATGTTTAGTCACCTTTTAAAACGATACAGTGAGGATTTAAACAAATATTTTAAATCAAAACATGGGCAGGTAATACCTAAAGCATCCGTCTCGTGCCAAAGCTAAATACAAATACCAAACTTTTTACGAAAAAACGAAACCCCACAAGAGAGAGATCCTCTTAACAACGCCCCTCTGTGATACGATGCCCCGTGTTCCAAAGTGACGTTAGACGAGAGAGAAAGTGGTCGACGGGGCACTGTCTTGTCGTGGCTTCGTACTCTTTGTTTGGCTGTCCGCTGTGGATGACAACCGTCCAGCCCTTCGCAGCAACAGCAGCAGCGGCATCAGTGAATTTATCACCGCGAACGCCGAGGGGAGTGAAGCGAACCGGAGGAAGGGGAGAGCGAGAGAGAAAGAGAAAGGGAGCGAGAGAGAGAGAGAGAGGGGATTTACGGACCAAGCATGGCTACCCAAAATACTGCATCATGCACTGGATCCACTCTTTTGCAGCCCATCAGCGAAATAATCAATCTCCCCGTTGACCAGGTACGTTTAAAAAAGAAAAGAAAATACGGATTCGCGACCCCTCTCTGTGTATTTTGCATTTTTACACAGCACATCCGTTGTAGGCAGCCAGGCTCATCGGCACTAAGGTTAGCGGAGGCTAACGATGCGCAGCGCTATTCTCTCCAAACGTTAGCCTAGCCCTCACACATCGCGGATTGTTCTTAAAACGTTTCCACCATTGATCCCCCTCCGCCATCCCCAAATATAAAGCTACACCACAGCTCAAGCCATTAGTCCCTTCCTCATCGATGCTCAGAGCCGTATCCAGTGGTTCTCAATATGGTGTCCCAACAAAAATTGAAACTCGGGGAGCCCTTGGATCTACTTTAGATCAGATCCCCACTAGTATCTGGGTTGGTCGGTTTCATTTCTCATTACATTCACTTGAAGTTGCCCCTGGAATAGTGTGGAAGTAACGCTAGGCCACGATGACCAGTGTTGTCCTCATCGTTAGTTTGTTTGTTATGTAAAATGATCCCGATCTAGATGAGGACAACACACTTTTCACGTCTTTTCTTCATTCATGGAGGCGAGATTCGTTACGGCAGTAAATTAGCTATTCATAGTTTCCCGAAGGGGGAATTCATTGCGATGCATGTGCAGAAGTTGCAAATGCACGGACACTTTCACGCGCACAGACAGACTGCCGATCTAACCCCCCCCCCCCCCACTGCGGTCATGTGGACCGCATTTCAAAAGGAAATGCGCCTCTATGTTGGGTATTACGGTAAAAGGGGCTGTACAGCCAAAAAGGCACTGATCATCATTTGAAGTGTCTTTTATCAATATTTGAACTCTCTTTAAATCAGATAGCAGATGGGTAACACTCTTTTGACACTTGGTCCTATTTAAATCTGATCTCCTCTATTAACTTGTACATTTACATGAAATATTACTGTGTACTTTTTGAGATACTTGAAGGTAAAGTTAGTAATATTGCCATTATATTCGTCTTTTTTTCATTTTTGAACTGTCTTTAAATTAGATAGCAGCTGGGTAACACTCTTTTGACACTTGATCCTATTTTAAGTTGACCTCCTCTATTACCATCTCAAATTACATGAAATATTACTGTGTACTTTTTGAGATAACTGAAGGCAAAGTTAGTACTTTTGCCATTATATTCGTCTTTTTCTCAATCTTTGAACTGTCTTTAAATTAGATAGCAGCCGGGTAACACTCTTTTGACACTTGATCCTATTTTAAGTTGACCTCCTCTATTACCATCTCAAATTACATGAAATATTACTGTGTACTTTTTGAGATACTTGAGGGTAAAGTTAGTACTTTTGCCATTATATTCGTCTTTTTCTCAATCTTTGAACTGTCTTTAAATCAGATCAAAGCCGGGTAACACTCTTCTGACACTTGATCCTATTTCATGTCGACCTCCTCTATCACCATGTACATTTACATAAATTATTACTGTGTACTTTTTGGGATACTTGAAGGTAAGGTTAGTAAAATTGCCATTAGATTCGTCTTTTTCTCAATCATTGAACTGTCTTTAAATCAGATACAAGCCGGGTAACACTCTTCTGACACTTGATCCTATTTTAAGTTGACCTCCTCTATTACCATCTCAAATTACATGAAATATTACTGTGTACTTTTTGAGATAACTGAAGGTAAAGTTAGTACTTTTGCCATTAGATTCGTCTTTTTCTCAATCTTTGAACTATCTTTAAATCAGATAGAAGACGGGTAACACTCTTTTGACACTTGATCCTATTACACGTTGGCCTCCTCTATTAACATGTAAAGTTACATAAAATATTACTGTGTACTTTTTGAGATAACTGAAGGCAAAGTTAGTACTTTTGCCATTATATTCGTCTTTTTCTCAATCTTTGAACTGTCTTTAAATCAGATACAAGCCGGGTAACACTCTTCTGACACTTGATCCTATTTTAAGTTGACCTCCTCTATTACCATCTCAAATTACATAAAATATTACTGTGTACTTTTTGAGAAAATTGAAGGCAAAGTCAGCAATATTGCCATTATATTCGTCTTTTTGTTAATGTTTGAATTATCTTTAAATCAGATAGAAGACGGGTAACACTCTTCTGACAATTGGTCCTGATTCATGTTGACCTCTTCTATCAATATGTAAAGTTACATAAAATATTACTGTGAAATTCTTTAGATACTTGAAGGTAAAGTTAGTAATATTGCCATTATATTCGTCTTTTTCTCAATCTTTGACCTATCTTTTAATCAGATAGCAGCCGGGTAACACTCTTTTGACACTTGATCCTATTTTAAGTTGACCTCCTCTATTAACATGTACATTTACATAAAATATTACTGTGGAACTTTTGAGATAACTGAAGGTAAAGTTAGTACTTTTGCCATTAGATTCGTCTTTTTCTCAATCTTTGAACTATCTTTAAATCAGATAGAAGACGGGTAACACTCTTTTGACACTTGATCCTATTACACGTTGGCCTCCTCTATTAACATGTAAAGTTACATAAAATATTACTGTGTACTTTTTGAGAAAATTGAAGGCAAAGTCAGCAATATTGCCATTATATTCGTCTTTTTGTCAATGTTTGAATTATTTTTAAATCAGATAGGAGCCGGGTAACACTCTTCTGACACTTGATCCTGGTTCATGTTGACCTCCTCTATCACCGTGTAAAGTTACATAAAATATTACTGTGTACTTTTTGGGATACCTGAAGATAAAGTTAGTAAAATTGCCATTATATTCGTCTTTTTTTAATTTTTGAACTGTCTTCAAATTAGATATCAGCTGGGTAACACTCTTTTGACACTTGATCCTATTACACGTTGGCCTCCTCTATTAACATGTAAAGTTACATAAAGTATTACTGTGTACTTTTTGAGATACTTGAAAGTAAAGTTAGTAAAATTGCCATTATATTCGTCTTTTTTTAATTTTTGAACTGTCTTTAAATTAGATAGCAGCTGGGTAACACTCTTTTGACACTTGATCCTATTACATGTTGGCCTCCTCTATTAACATGTAAAGTTACGTAAAATATTACTGTGTACTTTTTGAGATACTTGAAGGTAAAGTTAGTACTTTTGCCATTATATTCGTCTTTTTCTCAATCATTGAACCGTCTTTAAAATCAGATAGCAGCCGGGTAACACTCTTCTGACACTTGAACGTATTTCACGTTGACCTCCTCTATCAATATGTAAAGTTACATAAAATATTACTGTGTACTTTTTGAGATACTTGAAGGTAAAGTTAGTAAAATTGCCATTATATTCGTATTTTGTCAATCTTTGAACTATCTTTTAATCCGATAGAAGCCGGGTAACACTGTTCTGACACTTGGTCCTGGTTCATGTTGACCTCCTCTATTAACATGTACATTTACATGAAATATTACTGTGTACATTTTGAGATAACTGAAGGTATAGTAATATTGCCATTATATTCGTATTTTGTCAATGTTTGAATTATTTTTAAATCAGATAGCAGCCGGGTAACACTCTTTTGACACTTGATCCTGCTTCATGTTGACCTCCTCTATCCCCATGTAGTTGTTGCATAAAATTAGATTTTGTAGCTTATGAGCACAGGTGAAATCAGTAAGAATGACATGTTATTTGTCATTTCCCTTCCCTCTATGCCCATGTATATTTCCATAAACCTTTACTGTACAGTTTGAAATAAGAGAAAGTCAGCGCAGTTGGTACTTTGTCCCCTTCAGTGCAGACCACAGGATGTACGATCCAGGGGCCCCTATCAGGCCATTGTTCCTCCTCGGTTGGATGTAGCTGCCGGTGGACTTTTGTTTTTGCACTGACCGCGTTATGCGTGTTCCGGTTACGAAAGGAGTTGCTCCTGCGGGGGTCCATGGGTGGGACCCTCCTCTATCGCTCCAGCAGTTCTGGGGCTGCACCTCATTTGACTTTGACCTCAGATCAGACAAGCTAACCCTCTGAATTGAAGCATCTTACTAAGTGCAGGAAAGGAAACTTACAAGGTTACCCGCAGTAGCGGCAAGCGAAGAGGAAAGAGCCCAGTGCCAAAATGCGGTTCCACGTGGGACCGCTCAGCCTGCACATCAGATTGAGGCAGAGCCCATAGATGGCAGGAGGCCGTAACAACCTTTCTTGAAGTCGGGTTGTTTGGACAACAAACCCTAACCCTAAGAACTCCATCAAAGGCTAAATACTAGCACGAGACTGATAGTGAACAAGTACCGTAAACCTCTATGGCAGACTGTAACCTTCAGGAATCAGGAATCAGGAAACGTTTATTGTCATAATATGTTGGACATACATGGAAATTGTCTTGGCGGTTGGTGCATGACAGAAGACAGTACAATAATGATGACATAGTGCAAATGAGATAAAAATAAAATAAAAGTATAATAAAATATATGCTATGGGTTAGTACGCTAAAAACTAAAGCTATGGGTTAGTAAGTTAGAGGAGATAAGAAAATTAGAAATAAAAATATAGATTATAGATTAAGTGCACCAGCTAAACAAGTGACGAGTGACAAGTGAAAGTGACAAAGTGAATGAATGAACATGGGAGTCCGAGTCAGTCAGGGGGGGCCCCGGCCTCTGTTGATGAGCCCGACTGCCGAAGGGAAGAAACTGTTCGTGTGGCGGGAGGTCTTAGTCCTGATGGACCGCAGCCTCCTGCCGGATGGAAGGGGCACAAACAGTTCATGTCCAGGGTGGGAGGGGTCGGCTACAATCTTTCTGGCCCGCTTCAAAGACCTGGAAGCGAACAAGTTCTGGAGAGACGGAAGATTGCAGCCAATCACCCTCTCTGCAGAGCGGATGACATGCTGCAGCCTGCCCTTGTCCTTGTCCTTGGCTGTGGCTGCAGCGTACCACACGGTGATGGAGGAACAGAGGATGGACTCCATGATGGCCGTGTAGAAGTGCACCATCATCGTCTGAGGCAGGTTGAATTTCTTCAGCTGCCTCAGGAAGAACATCCGCTGCTGAGCCTTTTTCGTGATGGAGCTGATGTTCAGCTCCCACTTGAGGTCCTGGGTGATGATGGAGCCCAGGAAACGGAAGGAGTCCACAGTGGTGACGGGGGAGTCACACAAGGTGAGGGGGGAAGGTAGGGCTGTATTCCTCCTGAAGTCCACGACCATCTCCACTGTCTTCATTGAACCGGTGTTGATGGACCGAGAGGCAGAGACGTGTTTCCCCAGCTTCACGTGCTGCTTCATGTCGGACAGGAAGTCAGTGATCCACTTGCAGGTGGAGGTGGGCAAACCAGAGTTTGTCCTGCAGCAGAGACGGGATGATGGTGTTGAAGGCGGAGCTGAAGTCCACAAACAGGATCCTGGCGTAGGTTCCTGGGGAGTCCAGATGCTGGAGGATGAAGTGGAGGGCCATGTTGATAGCATCGTCTACAGACCTGTTGGCTCTGTAGGCGAACTGCAGGGGTCCAGGAGAGGGTCGGTGAGGGACTTAAGGTGGGACAGGACTAGCCGTTCAAAGGACTTCATGACTACAGAGGTCAGTGCGACGGGTCTGTAGTCATTTAGTCCTTATTATCCTGGGCTTCTTGGGAACAGGGATGATGGTGGAGGCCTTGAAGCAGGCTGGGACGTGGCATGACACCAAGGAGGTGTTGAAGATGGCGGTGAAAACAGGAGACAGCTGGTCAGCACAATGCTTCAGGGTGTGGGGCGAGACTGAGTCCGGACCGGCTGCTTTCCGGGGGTTTTGTCTTCAGGCAACACAATACTTTTTTGGACCTTACACTGACCTACCCTTTAATTAAAAACAATGTATAGAATATGTTTTTGTGTGCATGAGTATGTAACTAAGTATATTTGGTAATTAATTTATTGTTATTTCTTTATTAAAACTGGGTGTTTTGGTTAGTTGACACAAGGCAACACTGTGCAGTTAGGTCATTGACCACAGTCAATATTTTTGTTGTACCAACTACTGATATTGAATGGGAATGGAAACAGGAACATTTAATGGGCGAAATGTTTGTAAATCAAGCTGTTAGGGCTGATCCATCTGACAGTGAGGACAGTGACAACGAGGAAAGTGAGCTTGAAAGGAGTCAGAAAGATTGGATTGGAGTCAGAAAGATTGGATCCCTGCCAGACAGTTAGGAGATCAGGGGTCCGTCAGGGGTCAGTCAGTAGAACAATGTGTGTCCTTCATTCATTCATTCATTTTGAATATGACATTCATATTTGTACTTTCTTAGGATAACGCATGTCTGATCAAAGCGACAGTGAGTCTGTGGATCAAGATGAGGATGAAGACATAGTAGAGGCTGAACACCCCACAATACATTCTGTGCTCGCCCTGGCATAACATTTCTAATGATATCATGTCCCCCCTTCAGTATTTTAAGATATTCTTCAGGTTATTGTAGGTCAGTCGAATGTGTATGCCATACAAAGTGACACAAACAAGCCCTTTAAGTTTACATGTTTTGGATGTGGATTTTGTACATACAGTGTTGGTAATTTCATTTCTTTGTTTAATATTTTTTAATTTATGTTTGGATCCATTTGTAGTTAATGTCCTCAAAATGAACTTCTTTCTAAATGCCTACATTGCTTTTTTGACTTATTTCACTTTATATATACAAGTTGCCCTGAGGCAACAAACCAAAATCAAGTTGGGGGGGGGGGGGGGCGCATACATTTTATGGTTGATAAAAGCTCCCCAAATATGGGATGAAATATGTTTTACTCCACAAATTAACGTCATGCCAATGAAGAAAAATTAAAAAGGACTATGAAGAGAGAGTTCAACAGGGCGTAAAACCGTTGAGAGGTCAAAAGGCACTGCGGCCCTGCACCGCCACCGCCTTTCGGCCGACCCTGCCCCCGGTCCAACTGTTCTCCGGGGCAGACAGTTCTCAGAGCGACCAACCTTGTTGCATCGCCAGGGCGTTAATTAACCAACTCCAGTCAAAGGACCCTGTAGCTCAATAAAAGTGAAGGCTGACGCGTGCCGGCTGAGGCCCACCATTGGCTCGGCTTCTATCTGATTTAAAGACAGTTCAAAGATTGAGAAAAAGACGAATATAATGGCAAAAGTACTAACTTTGCCTTCAGGTATCCCAAAAAGTACACAGTAATATTTTATGTAACTTTACACGGTGATAGAGGAGGTCAACATGAACCAGGATCAAGTGTCAGAAGAGTGTTACCCGGCTCCTATCTGATTTAAAAATAATTCAAACATTGACAAAAAAACTAATATAATTGCAAAAGTACTAACTTTACCTGCAATTTTCTCAAAAAGTCCACAGTAATATTTTATGTAACTTTACATGTTAATAGAGGAGGTCAACGTGAAATACGTTCAAGTGTCAGAAGAGTGTTACCCGGCTGCTATCTGATTTTAAAGACGGTTCAATGATTGAGAAAAAGACGAATATAATGGCAAAAGTACTAACTTTACCTTCAAGTATCTCAAAAAGTACACAGTAATATTTTATGTAACTTTACATATTGATAGAGGAGGTCAACGTGAAATACGTTCAAGTGTCAGAAGAGTGTTACCCGGCTGCTATCTGATTTTAAAGACGGTTCAATGATTGAGAAAAAGACGAATATAATGGCAAAAGTACTAACTTTACTTTCAAGTATCTCAAAAAGTACACAGTAATATTTTATGTAACTTTACATGTTAATAGAGGAGGCCATCGTGTAATAGGATCAAGTGTCAAAAGAGTGTTACCCAGCTGCTATCTAATTTAAAGACAGTTCAAAAATTAAAAAAAGACTAATATAATGGCAATTTTACTAACTTTACCTTCAAGTATCTCAAAAAGTACACAGTAATATTTTATGTAACTTTACATGTTAATAGAGGAGGCCAACATGTAATAGGATCAAGTGTCAAAAGAGTGTTACCCAGCTGCTATCTAATTTAAAGACAGTTCAAAAATTAAAAAAAGACGAATATAATGGCAATTTTACTAACTTTACCTTCAGGTATCCCAAAAAGTACACAGTAATATTTTATGTAACTTTACACGGTGATAGAGGAGGTCAACATGAACCAGGATCAAGTGTCAGAAGAGTGTTACCCGGCTCCTATCTGATTTAAAAATAATTCAAACATTGACAAAAAGACGAATATAATGGCAATATTGCTGACTTTGCCTTCAATTTTCTCAAAAAGTACACAGTAATATTTTATGTAACTTTACATGTTAATAGAGGAGGCCAACGTGTAATAGGATCAAGTGTCAAAAGAGTGTTACCCGTCTTCTATCTGATTTAAAGATAGTTCAAAGATTGAGAAAAAGACGAATCTAATGGCAAAAGTACTAACTTTACCTTCAGTTATCTCAAAAGTTCCACAGTAATATTTTATGTAAATGTACATGTTAATAGAGGAGGTCAACTTAAAATAGGATCAAGTGTCAAAAGAGTGTTACCCGGCTGCTATCTGATTAAAAGATAGGTCAAAGATTGAGAAAAAGACGAATATAATGGCAATATTACTAACTTTACCTTCAAGTATCTAAAGAATTTCACAGTAATATTTTATGTAACTTTACATATTGATAGAAGAGGTCAACATGAATCAGGACCAATTGTCAGAAGAGTGTTACCCGTCTTCTATCTGATTTAAAGATAATTCAAACATTAACAAAAAGACGAATATAATGGCAATATTGCTGACTTTGCCTTCAATTTTCTCAAAAAGTACACAGTAATATTTTATGTAATTTGAGATGGTAATAGAGGAGGTCAACTTAAAATAGGATCAAGTGTCAGAAGAGTGTTACCCGGCTTGTATCTGATTTAAAGACAGTTCAAAGATTGAGAAAAAGACGAATATAATGGCAAAAGTACTAACTTTGCCTTCAGTTATCTCAAAAAGTACACAGTAATATTTCATGTAATTTGAGATGGTAATAGAGGAGGTCAACTTAAAATAGGATCAAGTGTCAGAAGAGTGTTACCCGGCTTGTATCTGATTTAAAGACAGTTCAATGATTGAGAAAAAGACGAATCTAATGGCAATTTTACTAACCTTACCTTCAAGTATCCCAAAAAGTACACAGTAATAATTTATGTAAATGTACATGGTGATAGAGGAGGTCGACATGAAATAGGATCAAGTGTCAGAAGAGTGTTACCCGGCTTTGATCTGATTTAAAGACAGTTCAAAGATTGAGAAAAAGACGAATATAATGGCAAAAGTACTAACTTTACCCTCAAGTATCTCAAAAAGTACACAGTAATATTTCATGTAATTTGAGATGGTAATAGAGGAGGTCAACTTAAAATAGGATCAAGTGTCAAAAGAGTGTTACCCGGCTGCTATCTAATTTAAAGACAGTTCAAAGATTGAGAAAAAGACGAATATAATGGCAAAAGTACTAACTTTGCCTTCAGTTATCTCAAAAAGTACACAGTAATATTTCATGTAATTTGAGATGGTAATAGAGGAGGTCAACTTAAAATAGGATCAAGTGTCAAAAGAGTGTTACCCAGCTGCTATCTAATTTAAAGACAGTTCAAAAATGAAAAAAAGACGAATATAATGGCAATATTACTAACTTTACCTTCAAGTATCTCAAAAAGTACACAGTAATATTTCATGTAAATGTACAAGTTAATAGAGGAGATCAGATTTAAATAGGACCAAGTGTCAAAAGAGTGTTACCCATCTGCTATCTGATTTAAAGAGAGTTCAAATATTGATAAAAGACACTTCAAATGATGATCAGTGCCTTTTTGGCTGTACAGCCCCTTTTACCGTAATACCCAACATAGAGGCGCATTTCCTTTTGAAATGCGGTCCACATGACCGCAGTCCCCCCCCTACGCGTGCATTTCCATATGAACGGTCAGCAGAGCCTGTGCTGGGGCGCAGTCATGTCAGCAGGGGTCACAGCTGGTTGGACGCATATATGACTTGTCTGAGGGAAGATCGAAATACCCCATGTTAACAATAGTGCATAGTGATTTTACTTTCGTTAGTATGGTGGAATATTAAATGCCCCTTCATGCACAGTAACAGACATGTCTATTGCACTGAAGGTATGCAACTTTTCCCTCCCCATACTTAGTACAGGTTTTTAATATGAGTAGCAATTTATTCTAGTTGTTCACACTATGTTTCGGTTTGTTTGTCTTTCTTCCTGTGTCATCGGTTGCAGAATCAGTTGTTCCTATCTTTACCTCATTCATTTCTTTATCGGCATAAGGTCACATACGGATGTGGGTGTGTGTGTGTGTGCGCTGGGAGGTCGCTATCCTTGACTTCATCAGCAAAAAAGTTTGCATGTGAAACAATTTTGAAAAGCGTTGTCATGAGCGAGAATATTTGAACATGTAGATCTTGGATTTGGGAATTTTGCCAACGAACTGTGAACTCATGTGAACTTGTGAGATCTGCGAGACCACTATGTACTGTGTGACTGACCCTCGCCCCCTAACAGCAATCTCGAGCGACCGCCTTTCATCTTTCCGTCCTATCTGGACCGGGATGGATTATTCTATCTCCCGCCAAGCGCTCGGGCCATGTGTCAGGAATGTTGCTGGGCGAACCCTAACTCTTTGCAAAGTGGTGCGCTCTGCTTTCTCTTCAGAGACGCCTTCTCTAAACTCGGCTCTTCGGAGTTCTCCGGCGGCGTGTGTGTGTGGACACTCTGCATGCCCGTTGCCATGGTTTCGTAGCGCCGCAGCTGGAAGGAGTCGAGCCGCTGTGTCTTGTTGTCTTTTGAAACATTCGTGTTGAGACTCTCGGGAGGTTTTTTCTCCTCGTTGTGCTTCTTTAAATAAATACGGGCTGAGTGAGGGACGGCCCAAATGGGACATGCAGGGGGCTTGACAGGTGTGTGTGTGTGTGTGTGTGTTTGTGTGTGTTTGTCCCATACCCCTTCCCCTACTTTGGTCCCTTCCGCCAACTGGGCGCTCCGTTGTGCCAGATCGATACGGCCCCTCTGGTACGGCCCGATGCGAGTGTCCCGCCGACATGGATCCTCGCCGAGCTTTGCGGCGCGTGTCCCGTGGGAGACGCTGGCCTATAACGGGAGTTGTCCCGCGCACCGCCCTGTGTCAGGCCTATATGGGAGTTGTGAAATTTGAACCGACACTCTGCTTCGCCTCCTCTTCTTCTCCCCCTTTCTCTCTCTCTCTATCTCACACCCAGCCTTTTTTCAGCAGCGTGCTGTTGCTACTACTACCGGTTCAGGGGTTCTTGTACGGAAAACGGGGTGTACGGGCTCAGATGACACATTGTGCTCCGGAAGCGGTGTCCGACCCGGATTCGGTGTTTGTATGGAGCTCTTTTTATCTGCTTGTCCTAGACCTTGCGGGGAGGGAAGGCCATGTACAGAGCCTTGAAGACCGCGACACTCATTGTGTCCGGCTGAAACACCCACTTGTTCGGCTCCCGTTGCAGACTCTCCACGGGCCAAAAGAGAAGTTCTGTTTGCGATGGCATACACAGAGCGCTGTTCTTTAGCTACATGTGCTGGGCAGTTGGTACTGATCTCAGTCCTCTCATGCAAAGCGTGGTGTAATGAGACATTGACAGCACTAAGCAGAGGTGCCTTTTGGATTAGCCATTTTCAGGGGCAGCTTGTGAATGGACCGGGTCCAGTTTCTTGGGTGGAACATTTACTGTCAGTCTCTTGACGCGTGTTAATATCACACCTCATGCTGACAGCGTTTGTGCTTCAAAACATATTTATGACAGAAAACCATTTGGTGCCTTATGATCCTGACAATCCCTCTGAAATGTAAGTAACATTCGAAACAGATTAGTAAACATTAGTTGTTGGTTTTTTTCCTTCTCCGCAACCGAAACATTAACATTTAGCTATTCAATAATTATTGATCTCGAAAGCTTGATTTCCTGTGGGAAGGGACCTCATTTGTAGCATCCGCTGTGAAGTCCTGCCACAGCTGCATCTGTGTCAATAAGTAGCAGCTGGGCTCCCGTCGAACCTCACGACGCGCACACAATGCGCCTCAACAACCGGCCGTTTGTTCCCCCCCCCCCCCCCCACCCCGCTCCTCGTTGTCTTTGAGCGACTGTTACACGGCCCTTTTTAACGGGAACGTATACTGCATCTTTTGTCGATAAAGGTGGCTTTACTGAGGAACGACTGGCGGAATCTCCACCAGCACCGTGCGGTTGGCTGGACCGCTTGCTCCCAACGAGCTGGCGTCAACGATGGGTTTTAACCACGAAATGTCCGGCTTCTTGGTGGCCAGGGTCCTTTTTTTTTGTCTTTGACATAATGAACGGTCCATCTTACCCAATGGGATCGGTAGAGACTTTTGCATGGTGTCATTTATTAACCGTCGGCAATCACTATCATTTCGTCAAGCGTGTTTGACAAAAGCACTTCTACCTCTCGAGGCTGAAAAATGGTGTTCACAAGAGGCTTAGCCGTACCATCGGCCTTCTGTCTGTGTGCCCCGTCGGAGCGCCGTTTGTCACTGTCGACGGACACGTCTTTTACCACGACAACAGCCCCCCTTTTGTTGTTGTTCTAGCTGCTGCTGCTTTTTCCGCCCAGGCCATTGTGCTGCAGGCCTCCGAGCCCACCCAGTGCCGAGGGTTCACGCCAAGCTTTTCCCTTTTCTATCTGCTGACTTTTCTGTCTCAAACTAGAACACAGTGACTCGCGAGGCTTAGAATACAAAAAAAGAACATCAGGATACCTCTGGAAAAGAGATGCATGTTATTTGTGCTAATGTTAACATTTGAGGTAGTACGTTTTTTGGGGGGGGGGGATCCTTCTGAGGTCCCCCCCCCCCCTGAGTCCCCGAAGCCCCCGAGGCTTCTTTTTTAAGCCCTCGGGTCTTGTGAGAGTCTCTCCTCCTCCTCTCTTGTCTTTAATTGTCTCTCTCTGGGGAGTGTTATGCCTCCAATTGATTTCTTTCCCCTCAGCTCTCTCTAATGGAGCGCCGCTGGCTGCTGCCATTATTATAGTACAAAATACAGACAAGCTTGCATGTTTTTCTCCTGGGGGGATATGGGGGGGGCTCGGCTATGTTGGGAACATCCCTGGGTGGTCGAAGACAGGCAGCCATGTCATGGTTACTAACAGATCCTTATAAAGGTGGCTCAAACTTTATGATCATGTGTTTCATACGGCTTGTGTGTGTGTGTGTGTGTGTGTGTGTGTGTGTGTGTGTGTGTGTGTGTGTGTGTGTGTGTGTGTGTGTGTGTGTGTGTGTGTGTGTGTGTGTGTGTGTGTGTGAGACATTTAATCCAGAGGGAACGAAGGCTTGATCCTGGAGGAAGAGTTACTAACGCTGTAAGAAGGTCAATGCACATCACATCACATCATTTGTAGAGCCCAATATCACAAATTGGCCTCAGGGGGTTTTGACAATCTGGACAACATTCTCTGTCCTTAGACCGTCTGCTCATCCAGCACAAATAGCATTGGGTAATAATTAATCCACGATAAAGATAAATGGTCTGCATTGAATGAATATGCTTTATTACATATTATTAGAACAGTAGAGCTTGCTCCAGGAACCCCTTTTAAGCTTTATGCTTTTTTTTCAGGTTTGAAAGTGCGTAAGTAGTCATTTCTTTAATCTGTGTTTCTGTTTTCATTCACACTCCTACTGTATTGGGTTACATATTAAGGTTAAAGCACGCTGGTGACAACAACGGATGTTTTATTATGTATATATTTATTTCCTCCCCGTAGGAAGTAGACATAGAAATCTTTGTATCTGTCAACACCTCTTCATCCGGCGTTGCCTCAGAAGTGGACACATGACTCAGTTTTACAACGCATCAGTTCTGTTGCTAATGGCGTGGTGTTATGGGGGGGGGGGGGGATTTGCTCCTGCCCTCTCAGCTTAGAGTATCAGTTTAACGTCGGCGCGGCGCGGCGCACAGTCGCAACAGGGAAGGTATTCTCATGGGTTTGAATGGGCCGTTCCCATTTGTTTTTTTACATTTCTTACATTGTAGTTCAATTCATTTTATTTTGTACAGCCCAAAATCTCAAAATGACAAATTTGCCTCAGAGGGCTTTACAGTCTGTACACATGCAACATCCTCTGTCCCGAAATCCAGGGAAAAACTCCCCAAAAGATGAAAAACCCCTTCGATGGGGGGAAAAAGGGGAAGAAACCTTCAGAGGGATCCCTCTCCCGGGATGGACAGACTGCAATGGATGTCATGTGTACAGAATCAACAATGTAAAAGATGTACAATACACTCAATTCCTCTAACAGAAATGATACAAGTAATTGCAAGTAGCAGAACAAGTGTACTGCAGGACCACTGCATCCACAGAGGCTTCTGTGGGGAGCAGAAAAATGTTGGTTTATGATGACAGTAATATGAATCATGTTTAAAGTAATGATGATGTCAGCAGCAGGTGTCAGCGGAGCCATGAGCCAGGAGTCAGAACCGGGGTCCGGACGGAGCTACGATCCACGGAGACCTGCTAGGCGAGAAAGCACAAAAAACTCCCGGAAAGAAGCTTAATTAGTGAATAAAAGGTGGATTATTGTGGAAGGAGAGAGTGGAAGTGAGAGAGGGGCTCGGTGTGTCCTAAAAAGTCCCCCGGCAGTCTGAACCTTAGAGCAGCTTAACTAAGGGCTGGTCCAGGCTAACCTGAGCCAGCCCTAACTATAAGCGGTATCACAGAGGAACGTTTTGAGCTTTATCTTAAATGAACTGGCCATGTCTGCCCCCCGGATTGAAAGTGGAAGCTGGTTCCACCAGTTCTTAAGCGTTTCACAGAAATGTGTCAGCTCTTGTGTTTATTTTCGGGCCCGGCGTCTACGGTACGCGGCCATGGGTCTGAGGTCTGTAATTTCCCCCCCCCCCCCCCCAAAACGCGTAGGCGACACAGCTGCTCCTTTCTTCTTTATTCCCTGCGGTCGGCCAGGAGTCCCGACGGGATGAAGGAGACGCCCCCGTTTGAGTAAGTCAGTAAGGGCTGAGTCGCCTCGCCTCTGACACGTTCAACAAGCCTCCTTGACCTCCGTGCGGTGGCTCTCTGCTTCAATGAATCTTCCCTGACTACAAGTTGCGCTGTCATCAGGAAAGTTGAGCCACTAGATGAGGAGTTGATCCACAGTGTGCACTCCTCTGCCATTAATTCCCTCGACTCGGGTCCCCTGTGGGGCAAACGTCTGTATAATCGGTGACCAAACACGCATCGGTCAAAGCGATAAACCAGTCGGATTGTATGACCCCCTTCTCAAACACTGTTCAAATTAAATTAAATCAATGAGAATAGAAAGAAGGGGGGGGGGTAGATTAGGTAGTAAAGCCTTGATCAGGGGCCAATTTGGAAAACCACTGATTCAAGTCCAGTCTGACATGTGACTGCTTAGGCCTTTCCGTGTACTTCAGTCACTCTGCTCTCAAGGAGTTGACCCCATCTCAACTCTTCAGTTCAGCTACTTCAGTGTCTCTGAGCTGCGTCTGCTGCTATTTAAAGGGGGGGGGAGAAAAAGTTACCGCAATTGGGTAACAACTCACTGAAGTCGTTTCAGTCTTACTGATGCACTTGTTCCCCTTAAAGCAAGCGAGATCATAACATGTACTATTTAGTTGACTCAATAACTCGGGCACAGCCTCTGAACAGCTTCTGGTGGAAGATGGGGAAGTAGACGCTTTCGGGTCCGGGGGTTGTTCAGCCGTTACAGTGTGTCGTAAGGTGTCAGATAAAAACCAGCCCTTTTGCGTTCCATGCATCCGTTTAGATTCTTGAGCGTTACGGGGACGTTTTCAGTTTCTGACTTTTTTTTACTGCGCAGATCAACACAGCGTACTTGACTGCAGACTCTCGCCAAAGTTCAAAGTCATTTGTGGAGATCTGCCCGTTTAAAGGTTGCCACCCCCCCCCCCCCCCCCCCCCTCACCTGCACAACACAGAGGACTTTTGCACATTCTGTGCTGTATCATAGCAACTGGCTGCTTTCTTTTTATTCATCCCGGTAGTGGGTGTTTCAGTTAGGATTGTATGTAGAGGAGGAATATGCTATTCTTCCTCTACATACAATCCTAACTTCATAACTTCGATACCTTTCGTGACGCGTAGTGCTTCCATTTAATTGTGACAGGGCAGAATTGGAGCTTCCTGCCAGAAATGGCATGTGTTCATTGCTGAAGGCTTGGGCTTCAGATATTTGAGCACATGTGGAAGTATCGTCCTCTATCGCATGGCTTTCTACGTTTCATTTTGTTCACAAATGGGCAGATTAGAGCTTCTATGTCTGGCCTCACAATTCTGTCAAGCTCTTGTGGAAGTAAATGAAGGAACTCTTGGTTTCACACCAAAGAAGGAGAGAAAGAAATTTCCATCAGAGAATGGACAAACTATTGATGAAGTTTGAAAGTAGGGAGTTGGGCTTCTTCACCCCGGCACCATTTTTCCCTCCCACTTTAAGATGGCAACTAAATTTGACCACTTCAGTCGGCATATGTTAACAGGGCTTCAGCCGTGGCCCCGTTTGCACACAGCAGGAGGGTGATGGGTAAAAGTTGGCCTCGAGGCCTTCTCCTCCCCTGACGAGCATCTGGTGGCCCCGAAATGTAGCCCTTGGCCCGAGAGACTACTCGGGGACTCACTCACGTTGCCTTCTAGCTGCATTGGCCTCATACAACACATCCAGCCCCCAAAGCAGTAGAACAGTCCACCATCTCACTATATTTATTATTTATTTAAAAAAATAATCAAATATCTCCCGACCTGTTCCGGCACGTTCCTCTAAAACGCCTGCTCACTTTTTGTATCCGCAGGGGAAGAGACATTGCAATTGGTGACTCCTCCCCCCCCCCCCCCCCCGCTTTGAGCCCACGTATATTTCCTCGTTGTCTTTGTATCCCTTACATGGTGAAAGCAGACGGAGCCGGGCTGGGCACACAATCCAGGATACACAAGACCCTGCGAGAGTGGATACTTGATGATGTAAATCAAATGCAGTGGTTTGCTAACAGTTGTGTGCATATGAAAAGCCACCAAACAATGCCCCTTGTTTGTATTGTTATGCATTCACATTATTCAGCACTCTGGAGGAGTGCTAATTGTGCTAATTACGTCAGAATGTTTCATTAAAATATTTCCGTTGACCCCACTTTGTCACTATCTCTCGGGTGATGACTTCTCACGGGGACTGTTCGCACCCCGAGGGACACGCGGGACCTTTTTCTATCGAGAAACGGCTAATTATCTGTACCATCATTTCTCTCCTGCCATCTGTTGCTCTGCGTTAGGTAACATGTATGTATGTATGTACTACTCACTGTATTTACTCACTGTATGCCTGAGTGCATCAAGACACGGCCGCTCATCTCTGTGTTATTGCATCCTGTTCTGATAACATCAGGTACACTTTTGTGTATTTCAAGAAAACACACACACACACACACACACATCCATTGTGAGTGTGGTTCTGGCCCAGTGCAGCTGGCTCCCTTGAGGGGAATGGCTGGTTGTCTGGCTATTAATAGGCTGACTGAGATCTGGGGATCAAAGAGGTGAGTCCCAGTCTTTGTGCAGGCTTTAACTCTCTGCATTTGTGTGTGTGTGTGTGTGCCGGTGCACGCTTTCTTCTCACGTCAGTTGAGACACTCTCATGATAACCCACATCAACACAACTATATTTTGTTGTTTTATACTGTTTTGTAGTCTTATGTTTGCACAATCTACGTGCATTCCCCTTTTCATTCGGCAGAGGAGCCTGCGACTTTACTTCAGGCGAAGAACTTTCGTCCATTTGTCAAACACGTCTTTCGTCGATGAGTGCCTGTGTGCGTGTGAGAATGCTGGCTGACATTCGGCTGTTTTTTCCTCCAGCCGACTACGGCCTTCGGTGAAAGAGGATGGAACACCGTCACGTACCCGTGTGCATTTATCGATAGTGTTTCATTGAAGGCTAAATGTATCGCTTGGTAAAAATTGTGAGCACTCTTGCGTCGCTGTATAGTTTACTGAAGTCCCCATCCACACACACACACTATGTTGTTTGCTAACACTTGCATCGTCAGCTGTTCTTAACCCTTCGCTGGAGTTGGACGTCGACGCTCACTCCAGAGCTAAACTCGCATTCAAAACTGCTGACAACAGGTGAGGTGTCTGTGTACGCCACACGACCGTCTGAGGAGGATCAGGGCGGTGTGTGTGTGTGTGTAGTGTACTGTGTGCGCGTCACATACCGCTGTTTCCGTGAGTTGAACTTCAAGGCCTGGAGTGCCTCCTCCGCGCAGGGATCCTGCGTGAATCGCTGTAGACGCCGCGCGGATGGAAACGAGACGATGTGTGTGTGTGTGTGTGTGTGTGTGTGTGTGTGTGTGTGTGTGTGTGTGTGTGTGTGTGTGTGTGTGTGTGTGTGTGTGTGTGTGTGTGTGTGTGTGTGTGTGTGTGTGTGTGTGTGTGTGTGTGTGTGTGTGTGGAGAGGAGCTAGTGACTCAATGACACGGAAAAAAAGGGTTTTATGATAATGGCTGTCTAAATTTATCCTCCACTTTAAATGCACACACAAACAGAGGCGGGCACACTGGCACTGGGTGCTAAACATAGACACCATGAACAGGTGGAGAAGAGAGTTCTATGTGTGTGTGTTTAAAACAGCTGCAGCTCAATAAATTCAAATATAATGAAAAAGTTAATTAGTTTCTGGTTTAGTCCATGAAGTGAAACATCCTATGTTGTATTAATTAAACACGGGGATATATTTCAAGCATACGGCTAATGAAAACCCTCAAATTATGTATCTCAGAATATTGAAATATTACATGAAACTCATTTTGAATACAGAAATGTTGCCCTAGTGAAAAGCATGTACATTATGTTCTCAATACTTGAATTACCACATTAATGTGTATATGTGTGTGTGACAAAATGTAGATGCGTGTGTGTATATGTATATGTAAACATCAATTAAACGAGTGCAATTAGCTGTCCCAGGGGAAAGGTGTCCTCTACTTACAGAAAACAGGTCAAACTATGTCCCACTATGGGAACCTGCATTTTTTCCCGGCCTCCTATCATAACCAGAGATTAATTAGGAAGTGTCGGCAGGCTGGGTACTCATGGGAATCCTAAGACGTGTTTCTAACTCTCCCCCCCCCCCCCCCATTTTAATAATGCTTCCAGATTTTCACAAGAATACAAATTATTAGTCTCTGTAGCCACGTCCACTAAGGTTTGTCCCTTTTTATCGATGATGAGCATGATGGCTCCATGGATGGCAATGTCGAACTTGTACCGCAACTATGTGCATTATTAGGGTCCTCGTTACGACTAGTCGTAGAGGAACCTATTGTATCTCAAGGAATTATTATTATTATTATTATTCTCACAAACCGCAGGCTTTTTGGGGCCTTTATCATATTCCAAAAGTTGTTGAATTTGGCATGGATATCCGGACTGTTAAGATAATTTTTGGGTCTCACGTTTGGGTGTAAAGAAATGTCTCTATAGCGCCCTCTAGAAATTAAAAAACAAAACAAAAACCACACTAGGCCAGTTTCCGCCCCAGATGTCCGATCAACTTGAAATTTGGCACACAGGTGCTCTTTGGCATGCTCTACAAAAAAAGTCAATCATGGTATGCAAATGCGCCTAACTAGATTTTCCGCCATTCTGAATTTAGTGAAAAACAAATTTTTGGCAATATCTCCTAGACGCTGAGTTTGATTGTCACGAAACCTTCTGTGGGTCATTATTGGGTCAATGTGCCCTTGATATGTCAGAATGGTGCTGATAACTTATTGTTTTGATGAGATACTCTATTTACCTTTGCAAGGGGTGTGGCTTAAACTGGCAGATTTATAACTTCCAAATGACTTGGCCTGCCCTCACCAAAATTGCAAGATGTGTAAACATTGAACCCCTGAACACACCCTAATTTTCATTATTTTTGAAGATTAGGGAGTGCTGCATTTAATCATTAAAGATGTGTCTTTTTGGCATATTTTCATAATTTCTTACAGTTGTAAAAGACCGAACTCCTCCCAGGGTTTAAACCCGATTCTTTTCAAATCCACGCAGTGTGCTCTTGAGACCTTGGCCTCTAAAAGTTGCATTTTGCCGGAAGAAATATTAAACTATGTGCATAGGGAGCAATTTACAAAAAACGGAAGTTGGCTTATGTATGGTATTTTGAGAGGCTTTTATTTTGGTCCTGGTCATCACCAAGTCACACCCTGGTGATGTGTACTCTCTGCCTGAAGTGGAATGGTCATGACAGTATTGATTGTTTCCTTTTAAATCTAATCTGAAAATGATGTTGCTCCACACGGTTAACCACCACTGACTTGCGAACGCTCCGTCCGACGGCCACAAGGTTTCTCGGGCGCATTTGTAACCGTCCGGCCAGTGCCCCGACGGGCAAGGAGTAGCGAGGACCCGTCCAACGCTGCTCGTTTGCTTAATGTATCTGGAATCCCTCAGGCAATGTAGATTCCTTAAATTGTAATCAAGTACCGTGGCCATGGTTGAAAAATGATAATTTGATTGCAGATCTGTGACTATCATTCCATACTCTTCAGCCTCGGCGTGAGCGTTCTGTATGCCAAATTAAAATGTCCCAGTGGTGAAAATGAAACGCGCTTAGCCTTGTCAGCGTGTTAGCATGGTCCTGTTGGGGATTCTTGGTCTTGTTTGTACAGAAACGGGAAAGCAATGCCCAGAGGAAACGTGACTCATCTGTTCTCTCCTGCGCCATGACTCCTTCCTTTCTCCCCTCCCCCCTCACCCGACCTCAGGCAGCTGCTCTCGAACTTCACCGTGAAACCACTTGTTTTGGTCCAGGTTTCGCAACAAAAAAAAAAAGGGACGTAAAAGACAGAGATACATGATAAAAAGAATGAAAAGAGAGTTTGAAGTGAGCGGCGCTTTCTCCCCGAGGGCCATTACGCCACCCCAACCCGACGCTGCGTTTCCCCCAACAATGAACTTCAGGAAGTTGGCTTATTTCAGTCTTCCACAATATCCACAATGACTTCCTCGCCCGCTGCCCCCCCCCCCCCCCCCCTTCAGCTTCATTCCCTTTGCCAGCCTGTGTGCGTGTGTGTGTGCGTGTGTGTGTGTGTGTGTGTGTGGGCCTTTTTAATGAAGCTTTTTACTGCCGCCTGTCCCCCACCACAACATCCACGTAGGCTGCAATGGTGTGGGATTGGTCGTCCGGTGGGGCGATCAAGTGATGAAGCTGAAGGGAGCAGCGAAGAAAGCGCTCTTTTAGTGGGTAACGGGTGTGTCGCCAGCCAGCCTGGTTAAAGATTGGTTAAAGTGTGCTTTTTGGAGTAAAAACTGAAAGGAAATGGCTTATGGTTCCTGTTCTCCGACAAGCGAACTCTGACGGAGATTATTAGGAGTGAGTGAGAGTGCGCTTTAGTCAACAGGCCTGAGTTTTTATGGTTTGAAGAGTTCTGCAACCATCTCCCAGTCCATTCCTAGTGACATATTTCAGTGGCTCTCTTTCAAACTTGTTCTGCAGCACCACATATATTCTGCATTTTAGATTCTGGAACAAAAAGAGCGTTGCCCCCCATGGGTGAGGTTTAGTTCAGAGTGATTCAATAATGGACGAGTAGATCCATGTATTATGAATGAATAAACAATGCACCCCGGCACAAGAGCCAAAATGTTAATTCAGGAATCTCACCATTCCAGCCCCGCTGAAAGAAAACACACTTTTGTCTTTCCACAAAATCCTATGGTGGACTTTCTAATGGTATAGCTTTTGTCACGCCACGTCTATTTATTTATTTTTCATGTGCAGCGCCTTCTACACGTCCCACAAGTCATTGCTGTTAGGTGGGAGGCTCCCCTTTCTAATGAGAGGCCCAACGTCCCGGTCAGAAACCCTGCGTGAGCGGAATGTAGCAAGTGGACTTTTAAGAGTCACTTTGGCATTTGTTGCTTTGACACATACCACATACCACGGGGGGGGGGGGGGGGGGTGGATGCATGTTCACCTGCATGTTGAGCAATGCGTTTTTGGAATCGAGTATGGAGCCACATTGCAAGTGGCTTCCGGAAACGGCTCGATGTTTGTTTGTGGAAAACATTGATTTGAGCAGGTTTTCTGCACACCCAACAAAAGGCAACCTTGTGAAAACGACACCTGAAGTCAGTAACAGATGGAAACAGAATCCGCATTCAGGAAACCCTTTTAAAAATGCCACCTACCAAACATTATCGGCCACCTTGGCCAGTCGATCTGCACTGGTCTTTAAGATTAGCTCAGCTTTTGAAGATATCGTTTAGTCTAATTTTGTAGAAAGGCCCAATGTTGTCTACTCGCACAAACGTGTATTTGTCCTGTTGATGAGCAACTGGTTCATGTACTAACTACACTGAAATAAATCATAAGTGCACTTTGGAGTCTAATTTAGTTCAAGATCACCTAAAATTTAAGTAAGTATTAATGCTTCATAATTGAAATGTTGCGGCTTTTAAAAAAAAAAGGCAACCGTCCTAGTTTTATACGTCCATATCACATGGACGCTTTAACCACAGATCCCAGTTGATAAATTGCTTACTGTGTATATTTTCCGCACAATCGGCTTTCATGTTGCCTATTCACCCTCGGCTCGACTTCGCTGTTGTCTTGAACAATTCATTTTCCTCTGTCCCGCCCGTCCAGTCTCCCACATGAAATTCCTTTCTTACAAAGCCCAGTGTTAACCACGGAGGGCCGGCTGTTTCACTCTCCGATGTGGCCTTTCGTCTACTCCAACAGCCTTGAATGCTCTATTTTTCACTTCTTGAAATACCGCAGGCTGTTTTATAAGATGTGTGTGTGTGTGTCTGGTGTATTGTTGATTTCTCTGCTGTGAGAGCACGCAGAGCAAAGCTTGATTCAATAGCAGCTACTCTGAGTTCGACTCGTTGTCCCGGCCAGGGCATCATGTCTTGTGTGGTCCGATTTTGTACCACTTCTCACGCTGGAGGTGTGCCAAAGTGATTCGGGCAAAACACTCGGATTCCCACAGGAGGAGGATGAAGTCATTTAGACAGAAACGGGTCCTGCTTACTGGATCATTTGTGGTTGATTGTTGGAAATAGCTGCCAGGGTGTGGAACCACTATAACATTTACTGGCCCGCTGGTGGGGATGGGTTGTTTGCGGGATGGGTTGTTTTATTGCGCAACAGCCAAATAAATGGCGTGTAGTTTGCTTTTTAGATGCCATAAAAAAACAAAAAAAAAAACACGATTGGCAGTTAAATTGGCACGCCTTGATAGCAAACAACAGCCAGCGATGACTGGTGATTGTTTGCTTTCAGTTTAGCTCTGACAGAACCCTACCAGGCGTGAAGAAAAGAGGCTGTGTGTGTGTATTTATGAATACATTTGCTGCCAAATGCCACCCGATATGATACACTAACGCTAATGCCTCAGATGGTTTGTTGTTTAATCTGTGCAGACAAAAGGCCCTCCATGTATCCGTCGCCCTTCCGCTCTCATTAATCATGCAGGATCCATAGATAATGGATGGCGCTCTTGGTGTCCGTAGCCTCTCACTGCCTTACTGGCCAGCCGGCTCTCTTAACATGACCTACATACATGGACGGGCCATTGTGCCTCCAGACACGCATCACTGAACGGGACCCCAAACAAACACGAGGGCTTCTGGGTGGATGAGTGTTGGTTTTCCCCATTTCACGGTGATTAGTGTAATGCTCTTTTCCCGGGAGTCCTGTGTCTACTTTCCATTTCCTGCTTCTCTTTTCCAATTTAGACCCTTTTTTTTATTACTCAATATAGCAATATAGCGTCCACAAATGTGAGCGGACGTCACTGCATTCGATCAATGCCGGTGCATTGCGATCACTCATATTGGCCGTTTGTTTTGTGCGCGTGCGTATTTGCCTCTTCGTAAAAGCACAATAGAAAGCCTTAGAAATTCGAAAAAACGGGGAGTGGATTGGACATTGAACCGTTTTATCCATGTTCATTTAATGAGAAAAGAAAAAGCCACTTTGCCGTTGGTGTGGTGACGACACACAGCGGTGGTGGCAGCTCTCCGGGAGGAGAACGGGGGGCTGCTGGGTAGTTTGCTGGGTAGCTTGTTCTTCTCTGTAGGAGACACACACACACACAGTTTTACTCCTTCACTCTGGTTCTCTCTGCTTTGCAATTATTACCATTACTCCACTGCTAGTCTTTACTGCAAAAAGGGCACCCCGGCGAGTCTGTGACTTGGTGGAAGCCAGTGAAGTTCATACGGAAGTTAACCTCCTTCAAACGCTCCCAAAGGAACACTCGAAAGTGTCCCTTTTACATCTTCTCTATTTCTATGTCAAGAGAGGAATGATGATACGGAAAATGGAGGAATATATATGTGTGTGTGTAGTTTGATGATGGGAGTGATCAATGGCCCAGTCACACAGAACACAGATCCTTAATGGGAACATCAACATCCAACACCCCAGACTCATTGCTGTTTATGGGTGGGAAGGACATTTAACCTGTTGCTACCTACATCAATGACAGCAGAGAGCGATAATTGAACATAGAGTTTAATGAAATGGAATTAAAGCTAATCAAATGTACAGGGCAACACAATGCCGTCGGATTAGTACGACATAGTATGTATTTCCCCACGTGGTCCAGAATGAGGAGAGATAGTGTGAGGTTTCCCGGCTCCGCCCCTCGATGGATCCAGTACAGTCTCACTATTGTCCAGAGCAAAGCCTCTTTGTCGTGCCATTTGGAGACATTAGGTGATGAAACACAGTCTGAAAACCCAGCTTTACCAGCTCCACACTTGGTACTTTCAAACAGTCCGACTGGCGAGCGGGCATCGTGTTTGGGCTGCCGATATTGAAAAAGGTGGTTCCCATTTTTGTGCACTTTCTTTTTTCATCAATACATGTAGCAGAGCAAGCAGACCACATGACTCCCACAGCTGGTCCCGCTGGCACTGAGCTGCCATACTCGGACCCATAATGCTCTGCAGACACAAACACTCTCTCTGAAGGAATCTAAGCTCTGAAGTATCAAGCAATACATTGCATTGTTTAGGTCTACTATAATATTGCTCTCTGCAGCTAAGCGCCCCCCCCCCCCTACTTCCTGTTTACAGCGGCCTGGGTGGCCTTGAAATATAACACAGTCGTTGTTGTGTTTCTTGTCAAAATGTTCCTCTATTCAAAGTGGTATTTGTACACTAAAACCTATTCTTTAGTTACCAATGACGATTATAAGCTACAACACTAAATGATTTAAAGTAACCAGTCTTCTTGTGATTCCTCCTGATCTCCTCTGTCTCATTGTCTTTTGTGTCCCTCCGGGCAGGTCAACTTTGTGGCGTGTCAGCTGTTCGCCCTGCTGATGGCCGTGTGGTTCCGGCTCTACCTCCACCCCAGTAAGACCAGTCCCTTCATCAGACACGTGGTGGCCACTCTGCTGGGCTTCTACTTGGCTCTCTTCTGCTTCGGCTGGTGAGTCAATCGTGTGTTTGTGGGTCGCCTCTCTCTTTTTTTTTTTGTTGTCATCGCCGTCCGCCTTATGCTCCTTTTCTTCCTTTCTCACTTCCTGCGGATTTTGTTCTGAGAATATTATTATTTTAGTGGGTTGCTGTTCCTGGAAACTGTGGCCATGTACCCAGCTTCATGCCACTTTAAATTCACGAGTCAGTGTTTTTAAAGTATGTTGTTCATCTCTTGGGATTGGGGGATGTAATGTTATGCAATGAAAGAAAATGTCACTTCTGCTTCGGTTAGGGATTCCCCTACATTTCCTGAACATTTCTCCATAAACCCTGCGGGGTGTTTTTCAATATTTCAGCTAAATGGAAACAATGGGTTTATTTGTTGGAAAGTTGACTTTTGAAAAGACTGGCATCACATCCGCTCGTCAAAAATGCTTTGTAACTGCAGTGCATGAATATCAGTGTTATATAATCACGAGACAAACGGCTGAATGGTTTGACTTCGTAACAAGGAATACTTAAGAAGCATGTATTAATTCATGTGTAATTCAATGTGGATTTGCTTAATAGACAGCTTTAAATGTTGGTGTTGGATCATTAACCCATATTCATTTACAGCTTAAAACCGCTCACTGACATTAGTGATACGTTTGGTTGGTCATCTTTAACATGTGTACACGACTGGACAACATGAAAGGATACAAGCTATTTAAAAAAAAATAAGAGTCTCAAGTAGGGCAGCAAAAATGATACTCATTGTCTAATAATAATAATGTGCATGTATCTTAATTTTAGAGGATCAGTCTCTCCATTGAGTTTTCCTTGTCTTATTCTGCTTTTGTTCCCCTGTCGTCGCCCTCTACACCCTGTTCCTTGTTTGTAATTTGCTCCTCGTCTTCACTCCGCCCCGCCCTCACTCTCTTCATCCTCTCCAGAGCAAATGGGTCGGTCGAGCAGTAACTGATACCCAATTATAAATTATAGTCATGCAACCGACACTGCGCTGGGGTCATGTTATTTGTTTTGGCTCGGTGAGGTGATGTAGTGGGATTCATTCAAACAGCGTCACACTGAGTCACTCACCCATGATGCGCCTGGTTTAAAAGAAATCCACTTTTAATGTACGCGTTCAAACGTTTTGATCCGATCAATAAACTACTCACAACACATGTAATCACAAAGTGTCACAGGATCGTCGCCACAACTTTGCCTCACAGCTAAAAAAAAAAGTGTTTGGAATAAATAAGGAACTGAAACGACAGCTGTATTCACTGTGCTGATCAGTTTTTCTTTTTTTCTTTTTTTTGGGCAACAAAACAAATACTGCGCAAAAATAATCCCTTCACAGGAAAGGAACATGACGTTCTGTGCAGACAAAAACCAATGTGCTAAAGCAACTGAAAGAGCATTGGCCCCTTTTAAAGCAGACGTTTAGTGCATGGTAATGCACAGTATCTCAAGCAAGTTAATCACAGGTTCAGTGTCTGGCGTTACTAATACTAAACTGTACAATGATGTAGCGATTAACACGGGCGGTTCAAAAACACAGAGGCAATTATTTGATGATCTTGTTAATCGGAAGGTCCCGGTCACTCGGAAAACAATTAACGTGTACACACACACACTGCACCGTTCCAAGATCCCAAGCGGCTTCGGCCATCGCGGCTCGCTCCCGTGGATGCATGAACGCACCCATGCACGCACACGCGCGCTCGTTTTTCGACCCTTTCCTATATACCAATTCGCAATATTTTGAGTCGTTCGGGTGGTTCCTTGGAGGGCACCTGGCCGCGGCCCACGAGGACCGGCCTGGCAGATGCCCGCAGCGCGTTGGTCTATTTTAGGATGTCAGGCGCTCTTTTCTGAATGTCACTGGAGGAAACGATTGAAACGTGTCCCCAGTCAACGGGGGGGGGGGGGGGGGGCCGTGGACATGCTCGCGGACCCCCGTTTGTTTCGACGTCTCGGGGCGCATTTCTCTCCCTTCTCTCGGATGTCGGTGTGCGTTGTTAGCAGTCTTCTTCGCCGAGAGGTCCGTTTAATTCCCCCCCCAGCTTGCGCTCCCTTGGTGCCCTCACCCTCTCTGTTGACTCGCTACCAAGCCGTGGCGGCGGCGTCTGGGCTCTCCTGCAGGGCCTGACGTCGGTAGCACTGCACACGCTGCCCTTCGAGGACCCATCTGGTCGCCGCCGCCGCCTCTGAGTTTGTGCGCGTGTGCTTCACGGGAAGGGAGAGAGAGAGAGAGAGAGAGAGAGAGAGAGAGGGTGGACAACAACATACACACACATTGATGCACCCGTCGCTGTAATGGCGTTGTAGTGTTAATGGGGTGCCGATTGCCAGTATGTGACTACGGATGACACGTTAGTGGTTACAAAGGTCTGGCCGATGGTGTGACTGGTTTCATAAATGGCCGTTCCTCTTTCTAATCACTGTATGGGATGACAAAGCAGGGTGTGTGTGTGTGTGTGGGGGTAATAAAATAAAGATTTATATAGTTTATTGTAAGGAACGGGCGTGTCTGTTAGAAGGAAGTTGTTTCCCAGCAAATAACAAAGCAATGTGAGATTTAACAAAAAGGTAATTTCTGACTTTCACTCCACAGGTATTCCCTCCATTTTTTGGTCCAGAGTGGTCTGTCCTACAGTGTGATGGTATTTGTTGGCCTGGAGCACATGCACAAGTAAGTGTACAAATGAAATACTAAAGTTAATTAAAAAAATGTCAAAGGTTATTTGGCCTCATGGTTCCTGATGAATGACGTGTGACTGTTAAAAAAGGCCTCATCACTTCCCATTACAGCAAAACTTTATAGCAAAGGTTATTTCAAAAGCCCGTAAACCTAAACCTTATCAGAGTATTGTGAATGAATTGTGACTTCTTCATCCCATCTGACAATGACTGATCCTGTATTTGCGACATCGTCTGTTGTCTTGAGTGTTATTCTGGCGTACGGTCCTGTGTCACGCTATTGAGGATTTTGCTTCAGGGCTTTCCATCTGTGACCACAGCTCATTAAGACAACAGCACGCGCACACACACACACACACACACACACACACACACACACACGTTGTCTTTCATGTTGTTTCTTACCAACATCCAAGGATGCCCCCCCCCCGCCCGGGGTAGAGCACTTTAAATAGACAGTAACAAAGCATTCATCACGATAGTGGCCGCGCTCAGACCGAAAGGACTCCAAGCCCAATGACACTGGCCTCCAGGAACACACCAGGACTTGTTTGTCCACACTCTAATGTGGCATTTAGACATATAGCGGTGATTCACACCAGAAGTCATGTTGCCCTAACCCCCCGGGGGGTTAACCCTCTGCTCACAGCGCTAGTGTGCCGTTCTGGCCCTGGCTCCTGTGGATAGATAGGCTGCTCCCTCCCACCGAGGCATTCGCCCAGGCCAAACCAACAGCCCTTCATGGCCTCCCCCATCCCCCTCTCCCCCACGCCCCCACGGATGAAGGTGGAGCTCGGGGGCAGAGAGGAAGAGAGGCAGGACGCACTGACTTGTTCGTGTTTGCAGAGGGCGGTGAACCCGCCGCCTCAGGTTTTGTGTAACAAATGAATCCATTTTTTCGCAGCGCAGGGCTGTGATTTAACTGGAGCGGGGACTCGCTGGTCATTATACGCATTCTATCTATACGCATACGAGTGTGACTCTGTGGCTTCTTTCCCATGACACTTTTTTTTTCCCCCCATTTAATTTTTTATGCTTTGTTTGTTATTTGCTAATTGCATGGTCACTGTAAACCTTTTCTTTTAAAAAGACACGGCCAATGTGTACACGTGGTCTCCCTGTCTGTCTACTTTTACAGTGTGAACATAAGCCTCGTTAATGAGATGGAATGATTGACTATCTCCGTTTACACTTTGACCTCCGATAAGACGTCGCACTACGAGGGGGGGGGGGGGGGGTCTGGGGAACGCTGACCAGTGCACCGTGGCCGGACTGTTGCTCCCTTCGCTCAGAGGCCTGACCCTTGGGGGGGGAGCGGGGGGGCATTAGACAGGGTGAAACCAAAGGAGGTCCTCATTTGATTGAGACGAATATGACACATTCATAATGACTTATTTGGGGTTAGTCCAACCCACTCAGTGGCTCCCCGGGTTTTCGGGGGCTCGTGACACTTGGTGTCCGTCTGCACGCTGTCCCGACGCGCCTACCGCTTGTACTCAAAGTATGTAGAGAAGTAATCAGACAGCAATCTCGGATGTCAGCGGAAAGATACGTTTGATGGTGAGGAGAGCACATCTGGATGATTACGTCAGTACTTTAAGCAGGCGATGGGAGAGGCCTGCTGGTGTGCAGCTGGCGGTGTTTCCAAGCAACGCTAAGAAATTCCAGCCCCCGGAGGCTAACGTTAGCTGTCGTTCGAATGTTGACAGATATTACAGCTAGTTTAGCGTTAGAATCCTCCCCCCGCCTCCCGTCCTCGCTGAGGAATAGATGACCCGGGTCGACCTCCACTCTTGAGCTTTGAGCGTTGTTTATTTTTTCCCGCCACAAAGCACTACTGCAACGTGTTGCTTTATCACGTCCCGTCTCAGTTTGGAATGTTTTTACATCTGCTTCCCCATGAGATCACGTGAGAGAGATGCTCCTGATGGCGCGATAATCCCAATAATATCCTGTTTTGTGTGTTTGAAGCGCCGGTATTTCTCCAATTTAAGTGCGTATGTGCTTGAGGTTACAGGGAGGAACATCTGGGAAGTTTCTCCCTGTGTGTGTGTGTGTGTGATACAACCCTATCAACCTGCTCTGCTCTTAGTCTACTGAACCCGAGGAGGATGCATTATATCTGTTAACACAAGCATGCAAATAATTGGAACAGGAATAAGATTTTGGTGTGAAAGCAGGGCTGTGAACCCGGTGATAAGTGCTCAAATTACTGACTCGGCCGCATGCTGAGCCGATGGAAATTTCCTCTGGGTCTGTGCTTGCGTTTGAGCGAGCATGAAGTGTGCCTGGAGGCATTTATTATGTGCACACTGCCCTGGGGGTCTAGGGGACATTTCATTTGTTTATTTATTTCATATGCTCACTTATAACCGCAGCGGTGGCGAAAGCTGATCTTGGTGACAAAGGGTTGTAGCAGTGAATGGAAAATGTTTGTAGAGCCAACGAAAAATGCAAAGCTGTCTTGCGCGACTAAAACATCTATTTCATGTCATACAATCTGGTGTCTGAAAGAATATCTGTCGGTGGTATTCTTTCTGTTGTTTTGAATGATAAGAAAAGTCTCTGTTCATTGTCAATAGTAGACTGTTCCGACGCACAATGATTTCACACAATGATAGAAAACTACATCTTGATTAAAACCCAGTTAGTAAGCAAGTGTAACGAGACACCTTCCCCTAACGGCAGAAAGGTGGTTCAGGTGGTTCTTTCCACAGCGGTTTACAAAAGTACTCGAAAAATGTATTGTTTTGTGGCCTTGTAGGCCTTGTTTAGTATTATGAAAACTTACGAGGTAGTCAAAGTAAAGTCTATATGTTCATCTGTAGTAGTTGTAGTTGCTCCTTATCTGGTTATGAAATATAAGCAAAATGCCAAAAAGTTATTTTAAAGACGAAGATTTTAAAAACCCACGACTGTCCCCAAAAACCTAAAATCAGTCACCGCATCAAACCCAGATTTGAACTAGCGTTGTGGTCTAGGATTTCAATGATCTTTGTTTGCTGGCCCCTGGCTGGTTTCAGGGGCCCGGCGGCCTCTGTACAGGTCCCTGTACACTGAGTGGTCGATCTCCTCTAGTGTGGACGCCGCGTGGGGCTGCAGATGCAGCAGGCTCTCTGGAATGGAGAAGGCGCCTCCCCCTCCCCCCCCCCCCCCCCGTTGTCTCTCACCGCCGCGGCTGGCGCGGGACAGTCCTCCCACTGTCTGCAGCGGACCACTGCGAGCTGAGTAGCTTTGACTCCTAGCACCAGCCAGCAGCTTTGTATTTCTGGTGAAAGGTGGCGCTGTCCTCTGTCTTTGACCACTGACCCCGACACATTAACGGAGGCTCCCCTCCTCCTCTGGCCCCCTCGCTGCCCCCCCCCGCTGGCTTTTGAACTCCACTGCCACAGATAGGAGAACAAAGGGTCCGTGCATTAAACTGCCCGGGCGTGAAAAGCTTTGTTTCACTGTGAAGAAACTCACCATCTATCCGTCTAACGTCCGTTTTTCTTCCTTCCTTCTCCCGCACAGGTACTGCTTCATAGTGACGCTCGGCTACCTGATATTATGTCAGGTCACGCGGGTCTACGTGTTTGACTACGGCATGTACTCTGCGGACTTCACAGGGTAAGGCCCATTGAGACCGTTGGTCCTAATCTGACTAAGGATGAAAGGAAGGAAGGGAGTGAGCGAGTGAGTGAGTGAGCGGAGGCTGGTCGTCGATGGCGACCGTTGTGGTTGCTTCCCACTGTGCCCGAATCGTCTGACAATTAGAGCGGACAGCCTGCACTCCCTAGCAGGGAGGGGGAGGAGGAGGAGGAGGGGGGGGGGGCTGGCTGCTAGGCAACCCCAATGCAATCACAGAGTGGCACAGCAAGGCCAGATATGTCCCTCTCTCAACTGCCTTATCTGCCATTCCCCGGTTCTCTGTGACATTAGTGTAACCCTTATGCCGAGTGACCAGGTGTTCCTCTGGTTTGAATAAGATACCAGAAAAGCTTTGGCCTGTTCCTTGTTTTGTCTCAGTTGCTCAACTTGATGCTTCTTTATTCCAAGAACTTCTTGTCCTTGCTGATGAACAGAAAATGTTTTAACATGTACAAGATGTTAAAGCTAGGAGGTTACACCATACAATGTTCTTAATAAGGTCAAGCGGAACAGAGGAGTAATGCTTGAGCTGGTTGAACATAACTTTGTTGAAACAAGCATTCAAACTAAATGCGTATCTGACCTGTTCTGACCTGCTTGTGTGTGCTGGTTCTAACATTTCTCAATATCAACGCAGCCTTTTTTCCGTTTTCCTCTCTCCGTCAGGCCCATGATGGTTATAACACAGAAGATCACCAGCTTGGCGTTTGAAATCCACGACGGTAAGACAGTCATCCCACAGTGTGTGCTTCACTTCTCTGTCCAGTCTCCAAACGGATCACATGGCCACCTTTTCCGAGCCTGTAGTCACTCCTAACAAAGGACGAGTGAAACAGTTATGTAATGGAGCGATGACCGTGCACACTCACTCTCTCTGTCTCTCTCCCTTTGTCTCTTTCTGTATGTGTGTAACCATTTAATGGTTGATTGAAACCCAAGCTGACCGGAACTGGTTAATACTAGACTAGACCAATTCTGCGCACGCACTTCCTTTGTGATTATCTATCCTTTGTCCCCAGAGCGAAAGGCTGTCCTGACGCAAACCTTTCATCCCTCTGTATCATCCATTCTAATATCTGTCATTACGGCCAGCAGGCTGCCTGCAGTTCGACAATGCTTTGACCGTGTATTGGGACAGAATGACTCCTGCGCCGCGCTAGTGCTAAAGTTGCTCTCAGCCGTACCTGCAAACGAGCAACAAATGAGTACATGTGGACACGGAGGGTGAAACAAACAAGTGCGTTGAAGTACTGTAACACTGCAGGCTTAAGGGATGAGAGGATCCTTGAGTGTCACTCACAGCGTTCCTTTGAAGGCCTCCTCCTGCACAGCGCGGCTGCTTCCCCGAATCACCTTTTTATTTATTTATTTCATTGCGATCAGAGGGTTTAAGTGTGGCCCTGCAGCTAATCGCAGCCCTGCACCACGAGCCTTACACTCAAAATGACACGTAACCCCCCCCCCCCTCACCGATGCCGAAGCATTTTGCTCATTTACAGAGATAAAAAATCTTTTCTCTGTCTGTAGGTTTGGCCAAGCGAGAGGGGCAGCTGACTCCCAGTCAGAAATACCTAGCTATCAGGTATGTGACTCAGGTATGTTTCTAACACTTAAGATGATGGGTCGGTTCATTTGATTAAGTTCACTTCCAAAGTTGACATGATCTTGAATCTTGAGTTAATGAGCTCAAATGAGTAGGAACAGGAAATCCCTACATGCCCCCCCCCCCCCCTTCCTCCCCTTCTAGCACATTTAGTATCTAGGAAACCACGTTCACTTCTCTCGTGTGAACTGCGCTGTAGGAGCGGCCTGATGATCCCTTTTCCCTGACGGTTAGTGTGGGAGATGATAGCTCAGCAGAAACCGTGTAAAAAAAAGAAAACAAAAAAAAAGAACAGGATTTGAGTGTGAACTAACACAGACTTAACGTGTGATGACAACGACAACGCTAAAAATAAAAAGACCGAGCAGAGAGCTGGACTTTCATATTAAAAAATGTTCATCTTGCACATTTTTACATAGTCTCAATCTCAGACTGGAGGGGGAGGAATTAGCAGTAGAAACAGGAGCTCATGTGCAGACAGTTAGACGGCTGCTTCACCCGGGAGATTAAATCCAAGCACGGACGGGTGAGAGACCACAAAAGCTTCAGTCGAGTGAGTCCAAGCACTCAAGCCCTCCGTCTCCTTGTGGACTGTTTGATGGAATAAACCACTGAGGTTTCTCACCGGACGGGAAGCCATCTCTGCATGTGGAATTTGGTCTGTTGTCCTATTAAACTGCATTTTGAAGGGCCGGTGCACTACATGAAAAATCGCCGCTTCGAATTCCACTTTCCCCTCTAATGCAATTCTTTTTCGTCCCCCCCCTCCCCACCCCCCTCCCCGTGGCCCATAAGGCGGATGCCCAGCTTGCTGGAGTACTTGAGCTACAACTGTAACTTCATGGGCATCCTGGCTGGGCCTACCTGCTCTTACAACGACTACATGGCCTTCATCGAAGGGACGTGCTACCAGCCGCGCCACCAGGAGAACGCCAACGGCAAGGAGAACGGGAAGTACAAGCAGATCGAACCCTCGTCCAAGGTACGTGACACACTGCTATGGTAGAAACAAGACTCTCGACCCGTCTGAAAGGCTTAGAGATCCTCAAAGAAAGCACCTGGGTGGTTCGGATGTTACAAAAGAGGAGGTTGTCTAACCTGTAACCTCTTTGGGTCGCGCAGCAGTGGAGCCGTTTTGAAGGGTGCAGGCTAATTACAGTGTTTGGGTCGCTTTTTAGAGAAATGGAATTGAATGACGTAATTGTACGATGCGTTAATCAGTTGATTTCACGGCAAGAGCGTGTATCCATCTCGGGAGATAAAGGAAGCAGACGTTGCCTGATATAAAACACGAGAGAGCGCTCAAGGACTCGAGTTGACCTTGAATCAACTGAACTGGTCTTCCTATCTCCTGGTTTTGTTGCTGTAGCTTCATTATGTAACGGATTTTTACCGCGGGCCCTTTCGTCTTCGTCTTCTTCACTCTCTTTTCTCCCCTCCGCCCAGAACGACGTCATCTCCAAGCTGTGCACATGTGCCGTCTCGCTGGGCATCTATCTGTCGCTGTGCAAGCTGCTCCCGGTGGAGCACTCCATAAACGACGACTTTGTCAGCTCCACGCCCTTCCATCTCCAGGTCATCTACCTTTACCTGGCCATGCTGGCCCTGAGGCCAAAGTACTACTTTGTCTGGACACTTGGTGAGTTTCATGTGACCTACACTACACATTCGTCTCTCCCATTCTATTTTAAATCCAAGATTTCAGGTTTCAGGACTGAAGACTCTCAATAGAGGACTAAAACGGGTCCCAATTTTCTACTGCTTATGTTTTGTTCAATGCTACTTCAGATTGATTAAGTTGGAGCCAACTGAGCTCTTCTGGGTTCAGGGAATTTGGTTCTTTTTTTTAAAAGTATGTTGAGATGAGGCATAAAAGAAAGCCCAACACTGCCATCTAGTGCTGAGTTGCAAACATTACCCTGCATTCTTACCAATGGCCGATACATGTGACGCCAGATCTCCATCTGTCTGTGTCATCGCGTCACAAAGCAGTGCATTTGAAAAGGATACGGACCTGTTGTCTTCCCTCACTGTCCCTGTTACGTCCTTTCTCCTGCAGCTGATGCTATCAACAACGCTGCCGGATTTGGCTTCAATGGATACAACAAAGATGGCTCCCCGCGGTGGGACCTGATATCAAATCTCAGAATTCTGGACATTGAGGTTTGGCTCTTTTTGTGTTCCTATGACCTGTTGTATTCACACACAGGTCCCATCTAAAGCCTGAAGTGTATTGTTTTGGGTCCCATTTCAGTTTGCTACCAGCTTCAAGATGTTCCTAGACAACTGGAACATCCAGACCGCTCTTTGGCTCAAAAGGTAAAAGTATCCATGTTGCAAATGTTCACAAGCTTCGGCGTAAAATACACACAAGTCATTTGAGGTCCACAAAAAACTGTATTTTTCCTAAATGGTTTTATTAATTTCTACTTTGTTTTAACCCCACAGGGTGTGCTACGAGCGTTGTCCCATCAACCCCATGGCTGCCACCTTCTTGCTGTCGGCCATGTGGCACGGCGTGTATCCTGGGTACTACCTGACCTTCCTCACTGGCATTGCGATGACGATGGCTGCGCGTGCAGTGAGTACACACGTCGCTTTTGTCTACACGGTAGCCGCTGGTGGGACATTTTCCTCAACCAGATTGAGGCAAATCGATGCAAATCATGATTCCGGGGTGGTTGACAAATCCAACGGTCGTGGCTGACATTTTGTCAAAGGGCTCTTTAGATTTAACACTGTTGGTTAGCAGAACCACAAACACACACCGTGGTTTGTTTATAAGTAGGTAAGGGGATAATGATAGTATTATATGATAGTATCATACCTCATGTTGAAGTCTGAGGCCATTACCACTAATCTGTGCTAAGTCAGACCTCTTCACTCTAGTCTTGGTTCCTTGTTTCAATTCAAGTCACATGGAGGTAAAGTAAAATGAACGGGATGCAACTATAGGTTTATGTTGATGTTGGCGAAGTTCAAGTCCCTTTTTATGTTTTTCTTCTCTTCCAGGTAAGACATAACATCAGACCGTACTTCCTGGGCTCTGACTCGCACAAGCGCATCTATGACGTTGTCACGTGGGCGGGGACTCAGGTTGCCATTAGCTACACAGTGGCGCCATTTGTCCTACTCGCTGTGGGACGCTCACTCAAGTTCTACAGGTTTGTGTGTTGGATTGAATAGTGTGTTGGTAGTAATGAAACTCTCGATTTGAGCTTTGTCATTGAAGGCCTGGGTAATATACATTTTTAAAAATCGATCAGTATCAAAAAACTAAACCAGTTCCTTTCTTTTTCTCCTCGTGTACGAAACATAATTAGCTACTCATCCCCTGACTGTGACTTATTGTGGTGCATAAAACAAGGCTGTAAATTGCACCACCTTTTCAGCGTTGGGACCATGCCGACACGTTATAAATGCTTTGTATAATGTTTAACATCATGACCACAGTCGTTTAGTGGGATGACATGCTCATTAGCACCGAAGACGTAAATGATCACTGTATGGCTGCACCAGAGGTAAAGACAGGGGATTCCTGATGCCACTGCAACCCATCCCATTGAGAGCATTAATGACTTTGAAATTTAGAGAACTGACGTACAGTGTTATGGCCTGCACATACTCTCTGGTGTTGTGTCTCCATCATTTCTTATAATAAACGGTGATGAGATTGCTCTCCTTGTGGGATGTTGCCGCTGCAGGTCCTGGTACTTCTGCCTACATCTCCTCTGCCTGCTGGTGGTGGTGGCGCTGCCCGTCAAATCGAGGCGCCGGCCGGCCAAAGAGCAGCAGGACGGCCTCAAGGACAACCAGGCGGACCTCGGCAGCACGGACAACAACTGCAACCAAAAAGACAAAGCCACATGAGGCTCCGGACGGCGACACACACAGTCCCTTCAGCGGCAGGAACACTCGAGACAAAGTAAAAAACCACTGAGAGCCGGAGCGTGGCGAGTCTTATTCACCTGACAAAGAACCAAATATCGGATGCTCCCACGAATCCTAACCGACAGAATAAACACAAGTCGACTTTCTGTCAAAACGTCCAGTAGCAAGGGATGACAGCAATCAAAAGTTTCCGACGCGGATAAGAGACCAGGGTGTAACAACGGCCATAGTGTAAACAAACAAACAAACAAACAAACGAGCGATGGTGGTTACTTTCCATTACAGCGGTGGGAACGAAGGCTTCCAAGCTGCCTTAAACCCTCTATGTACTCGGCGGGTGAAATGACAGACGGATGGCACGCTGCAAGAGCCTATTTGCGCTTTCAGATGAGACGTGCAGTATGTGGAGGGTTTTTGTCATTGTCTGGATACAAACTTCTGTTAGGTGGGAATGGAAAATGTTTTCATGTAAAAGAAACATTACTTTATCATCAGCTGCCAATTTCAAACAAGCCTTAGGATCCTCAAAACATTGTTTGATTTCTATGTCTTTTTAAAAATCTTTATCGGAGAAGACTTCACATTGTACGTGTTTTGTATTTAGATGTTTGTGACAACACTATTTCAGATGCATTCGCACTGCTTTTTTCTGGGATGAACTGAATGACATAAGTAGTCCCAAAGATTAATTCAGATCTCGTCCATCTCCAGCGGTGAAATGTCTAAAATACATGGATTTCTGTTTTCATATCTGCAGTTTTTTTGACCAACACGACTCGTCAGTCAAACGTGTGTTTTTCAAAGGGACTTCATTTACACTTGTTGTGATTTCAATTTCTTTCCCTACGGATTTCAGACCTGGTTTCAGGTGTGTGTTTTTTGTTGTTGTTTGACCTTTTGTTCAAATGTCGTGCCTCTGTAATACGTATAAGTATCCAAAACAATTTAATTCAAGCCCTGATTGGGTAAATGCAGTGAATTGTTAACATCCCTGTAAAATTCACTGTTGCAAAGTCACACAGATAAATGGAATGTAAACGAAAAAGTTTGTAAGTTTATGCACAGTGCACTAAAAGCTTATTGTAGTCAAGCTGCAAAATATTTAACTGGAATTTGGAATAAGTAATTTACATCTGATAACTTATTTATGTAGCGACATAGAGATAATGTAAAGAAATTCACAGACATATACCAGCTGTTGTGGTGAATGGTCTTAGTTCATATTGTGTGCACTGCTGTTTGAATAGGAGATTTTTCAGGGTGCATTTATTTTTTGGTTCACGGTGTTTTCGGTTTCTTAAGTCTTTCAGATCACCCGCTTAACTCTTTACAACACGCAGCATTTCAAACAGCCACCCATCTGATTAAGTATCATTGGACTTTTTTTTATTTTAGTGAAAGAAATGCAAAGGAAACCACCTGAAAGGCACCCCACTGTTATCGGCTGTCAGGGCAATTCAAACCCACAATATCATAAACACTTTTGTCGTACGTTTTGATTTCTTCTAATGGTCATTAATTTGAGTTGGTTTGGTGCATTTGTGTAATAATAACAAAGGGGCTGAGCGAAGCTTTTTTCTCCCATTCATTTCTTCAGATTTTCTAACATTTGTGCATATTCCTGCCATAACTCTGTGTGTCTGTGTGTGTGTGTGTGTACCAGTATTCATATGACCTGAACATGTCAACATGGTCTCATGTAAAGTATATTTGTAGCCAGGGCCTCGTATAGGCGAGTATGGCCCGCCTAGGGGGAAACGGATGTCATTCTACAAACGGAGCGATGGTTGTACTGCATGGCCAACCAAACCAGCAGATCAATACAAACGGCTCCACGTGTCCAAAGTGCCAAACCAATGAATGGCGCGTTTTTGTTTTGTATGTGTTTGAGCATGCGTGCCTGCGTGTGTGTTTGTGTGTGCAAATGTGTCCATGTAGTGTGTGTGTGTGTGTGTGTGCCCACGCGCCTGTGTAACATAACGGTTATTTTTCTGTCGGAAGGAAATTTATTGAAAGATTTGTATAACGGTCCATTAAAATCCTGATTTATGTCGCAAAATAAAGAGAAATTATTTTTAAACACTAAAACTGATGTTTCAAATATATGTCAAATCTTTTTTTCCAATAATGGAGATGAATATCAGCAGAAAGACTGATGTTAAATTTTTTTTTTTTTCCACGGCTTGCTCATGGGGCAAAGGAAATATCCAAACAACACACTATTGTTGTATTTTGGCTTTGCAATTGTGTTTTTATTATTACCATAAGGTGTTCTTAATTGTTTCATCAGGAAAAAATCAGGTAAAACTAATTTCGTTAATTGGTACGAAAAAACAAACATGAGCCAAACTACAGCCCTGGAACTAGCTTTTCATTAATGCTATGCAGATGTTATGCATTTATTAATTACATCTTTGCTTTTTTGCTGTCATCACAATTCTGCAGATGCTTTTTTAGTAGTTCCTCTAATATCTAAAATATGTTGCTGAAAAGTGCCTAACCACTGGAAATTGATGCACAATGCCTTATTCACAAAGCCCATTTTGACATGTTGAAAAGCACAAATGTAAATGTTTAAAGAAATAAAGTCTGTATTCCATTGGCCACTTCAGCTTCCCACTGGACACAATGATGGAGATATAGTCGGTTATAAGTAACACTTGTGCAATCACTAGTCAAAATGGCTGCTGTGAAAATGACCTCTGCTGCCAAATGTCATAATGAAACTGTCCGTTTTATTGTGCTGAGACATTAAAATGTCTTTCCTACCACTATAAAAATATTCCACTATGTCATTGTCAAGCTCATGTAGTTATTTGGGTCACTTAAAGAATGGGACCCACTGGAGATAACTTTTTTGTATTGTTTAATAACAGACATAGGTATATAAACATATGGGTAAATAGAGGCTCTGACGGATAATTGGCAGATCTCTATAATAAAGTAAAAGTTCTGGAGAAGTATTATTAGAAATATTTCATTGAGCATTGATTATGCAGGAGAAGTCACTCTATGGGAGTGTTGTTTTGTTGTTCACGTTTTATTAGATTATATCACAAGCAGCATTTTAACTGTTTTTGATGTGTTATGTACAAGAAAACAATGCGCACTATTGTATTTAGTCATTACAGGATTTTGAAATGTGAATCTGCAAAGTTGTTAAAAAGTACAAATACCTCCTACTACAATGGTTAAGACATTTAAAATGGTTGGTAACAGTCCTGCAGCAGGATTGGGCTCTTGTGATTAAACAGTGGGTGGGGGTGTTATTAATCTGTGGGTGGGGGTTCCCGGCTCCTTCTGCTCCACCACGTGTGACGTCTGTGTAACCCGGGGCAGAAGGGGGCGGAGCTTCTGACTTCCCTGCACGGAGCAGCAGGTTAAACTTTCCGCTGTTCAACACAACAGCCAAAGAATGAAATGTTTGAGCGCTGTTTCTGACGACGTTCTCCCCGCAAGATTCAAAATAACAAACCCTTACAGAGCAGCCTAGACTAGGTAAGATAACTTCATGTTGTCCATTGTACCCCCCCCCCCGCCCCCGTCTTGCTTCCTTGTAGGGGGGAGGCGGGGGGTAAAGTGTAAGGACCTGTTTGAGAGCTAGCCACTCCGAGCTAACGTTAGCCTGTGACGTTAGCCGTTGGCAGTTGTGTTGTAACGTTAGCTGCTGCCTCGTAGCGACGGTTGTAAACACGGAAAGTCACTCCGCCTGTGACACACTGTCAAATACACAGCACTTAAGCTAAACCAAAGTAGACGAATGCTTCACTTTTAGTGTCTAGTTGTATTTGACGCCATGCATGTCACAATTCTATCCGTTTGCGCGCGCGGTTGTCTTATCCAGATGTTTACTTTTTTGACAAGCCGATGACAGACAGAGTGGCGGATGCTTCATATCCGCTCCCGTTAGACACTTTAACTTGCAGGCGCACCATGTACTCACAGTAACTCATCAACACTATGTTGTAACCAGGGATTGGTTTCAAGGTTTTCCTAACTAGACACCCTTTCAGAGTAAAACTCACAACTGGCCTAAAGTCTTGGCCTCGGGCTGATGGTAAAAGCAGATCCTGGTATGTGGCAGGGAACTGAATCCTCAGCAGTTTCATTCCCACATGACGAACCTTAAAGAGCTGACTGGTTAAATTTAGAGATCGTATCCAGTGTTGCCTCAGATCCAGGTTCCTGTTAATCTGTGTTCACAGTTGACAAGGAGTCTTGATGACCATATCATTTGGTGTTTTTACATAAACACTGACACAAAAAATGACCTGAAAGTGGGTGTTTTTATATTTGAGTAAACAATAATGTGTAAAAAAGCTATAGATGTCAATACCAAGATATCATCTGGGGTTTTGGTTGACGTAGATTTGTGTTTTTGTGCTTTATGTTTTTATGATATGAATATTTGTTTTTTCAATGTTTTAGTGGAAATATGGAAAAATGCCTGTTTTGGCATCTACTTCATAACTAATTTCCTCATTTAAAATGTCTTCCTGTGTTCCTTCCTATCTTATTATAGAGCTGATATTCTTGTCAATATCTTCTTACATGGTTAATTATAGTTATAGCTCTTAGTGTTTCAGAATTAGTCCAACATTTGTCTAATCAAATATTTTATACAAATCAAGCCAACATCTTATTCTCCCTCTCCTTTCATCTGTAGGATTTGGTACTGAGCCAGTGCATGTAAAGCACGGAAATCTGGTCACGTGTGCCTATTGTGTGGGGGAAAAGATGGGCGTCGGCCAACCTCCTCATCTAATATTCAGCCTTGAGTGAAGGGGGATGCTCAGCGTCAGCCCGGCACTGCTTGTTGATTCTGTTTGGGGGTGAACAAGGGATAAAGGTTGGTCTTGTTGACTCGTCAAATAAAAATAAGCCTCGCTCTACACCAAGGTAAGGGGTTTGTTTGTTCATCTTTTTTAGTGTTTAATTATTTTCAAGCAGCTTTACTCATTTGTTTTAATAGCTTTCACATATCGCTGTTTTGTCTCTACTGTTTTTATGGGCGTGCTTTAATTTAAAAGGGTGTGTGTTTGCTCCCATCGGATCACTGCTCAGCAGAGAACGAGCTGAATGTTTACTGGTTCTTTGGTGGCATTATCGTCCACCCATTGTGCTGAAAAACGAGGAGCCGAAGAGGGTGTGTCAACAGGCCTATGTATTCTTCAAGTAAACAAAGGATTTCTTTAGGCATTTTAGTAGGAGAACAGCAGGTCACCCCTCAAATGAAGAAACAGGGCTGGATTTTAGGATAAAGAAAGTATATGTAGACATTAATGGCCTGGCTGCTCTGAATTGACTTCATTGATATGAGCTTTACGTACAGCCGACCGGCATGTGACATTTAAGCGGTTATTGACCTGAGCTGCTTGTCTCCCAGATTATGTGGAAATATTGAGCAGCATGCTTGCTAATCTTTATGTGAAACCCATTACCAAGGCAACCTGCAAGCAGTGAGTGAATGCAACTGATTAATTCTGTGTTTTTCTGGCAGGAAGTGGGTCTGACCATGATGAAAGAGCCCAACTTTATGAATCATTAATGAGATTTTTATTGATTGGCTAAATAGCTTCTGCAGCTAAAACATCAATGTTTTAGGGTGGTAAAGGGTGTAGGTAAAATGCAACATATAATGTCTGGGAAGCTTAGACATTTTACAAAATGTTATTATATTCTTATCAGTGCCTAAAGCTGATAGAAATGGTCATGTGAGAAGACTGCTGTTTAACTTCAGGGTAGAAATTGTAAAACATAACTAATAACAAGGAGGGGGACATGCTGGCCTATTTCAAGGGTTTGAAATAATTCTTCAGAATGCCGGAGCCTAATTAGATAATAGATATTCTCTGTGAACCGGGCCGTCTGCATTGATTTTTCTCAGAGGCAGACGGTAACCTAACAACGTTTCCCTGTCAGTGCAAAGCAGTCCTGGCCCAATAGTGTGCACCTCTTCAAGCTCCAGGCACATAGAAAACAAGTTATCTCATTGTTTAGAGTAGAGGAGGGTAGAACGTCCTGAAATAATTGGATCGCACAGTCGAGTGCACCAATTGTCCACATGATCACTGCAATCAAAGGTTCAAAGTTCGGAGACTGTTCTTTGTCTTCAGTGGTATTTGGCGACCCGGCGGACGTCCTTGATTGGAGCTTTGTTGTTGCCCGGCCTTCATCATACGGAGCAGACGGTTCACGTTTTCAGCATGAGCAGTTCAGACTGAACTCAAGGGAGCCTCGTTAGCTTTTGTGTAATAAGCGGACTAATCTCACATTGTCCTAGAGGTTTTGGTGTACATTTGTGGAACTGTATGTGAGCGACGTAATTGTGGATCTGACAATCTGCTTTTACTTTTTAAAGTTAAATATAAATGGATTATTGCATGGAAACCATGCATGTTTGCAAATAGTGGCCAACGTGTTTAGAAACCCTAAACTAAGCTGGTTATAATACGTCAAAGTTTATCCAGCAGAATGTGATCCTCTTTTCTGATTGTATCTTGAGCAGTGTATAGTAAAAAGAGCTCTGTTTTTTTTAATGTGCATGGCTGAGTATGTGTGTGTGTGCATGCTAGGTTTGCACTGACTTTGTTTATTGCCTAGCATCACTTCAAAGATACACCACACCCTCTTCCTGCTCTTTCAGTGGTGCTGCACATTTAGCTGTGCTGCTCCGATAGATACCTTTTAGTCTCTTTAGCCGTCTTTCAGTGAAGGCTAATCTGTTTTCCTCTCGCTGCGCAGCGGTGGACAGGTGGTTAGCTGTCAGCCATGGAAACCCCCACCTCTCTGAAGATGACCTCTCTGGCCATCCAGAGCCTTTTCAGCTACGTGGAGGAGGAGAACCTGGCCGCCATCAAAGAACACTTGGACAAGTTCAAAGACGTGGATAGCCGGAGTGATGTAAGTCAGACACATCACAGCAGAAGTCGAAATGAACCTGTAGATCGTTATTCTGTGCCATAAACCGCCATTTTATTTCAACAACTATCAATAAACATCACTGAACCACACGGTCACACTGTGTTCCCTAAACATGGCCACACACATAGCAAACTTCCCCGCTGCTGTAAATACGCACAAGTGAGTGTTGCAGTGAAGTAGGTATACTTCCTTACCATTTCCCTACCATGTACTTGTGTTCATGAGGTCAAATTTCTTATGCCGTTTTGTAACTTGTAACTTCTCATGAAGTCTTTTCATGAGTATGTTGACAGGAAGACGAAAGTAGATCTTTAACCTTGAAATGCAAACTTGACTCATAGAAAAACTGTTCTGTCCATACTACATGAATACTATCACTGCTGATTGTACTTGTGTTATCCTTAAAGTTTCTTTCCCCCTTTTTTTTCCCACCAGAATGGACAGACTCCCCTGATGGTGGCAGCAGAGCAGGGAAATCTGGAGATAGTGCAGGAGCTCATTCGGAGAGGCGCCAACGTTAACTTGGATGATATCGTAAGCATGCACACGCGCACACATAACCTCCTGATACGATCACACTCTCACAAACGTCTCACACGTGGCGATTCATTAGATATTGAGAGCACAGGCACAGGTGAAAAACAATGCGGTCCTCTCAGCCCCATTATCCACTTGACAAAGAAGACGTAGCTGAACTAGCGAGCCTTGATGTCCCATCTTGCTGAACTCGCCACACTCTGGCTCAGTCAACAGCCACCACGAGCTATGATGAGCCATAATGACAAGTTATTACGCCGTTTTACCTTCGCTCTTTCCACTAAATGACAGGATCCACTTGCTGGCCAACACCCTGTGCCTCCAGAAGCAACCACCCCCCCCCCGGACACACACACACGCATGCACACACTGAGGCATGCATATACCCTCTCTCATGCGCGTACACGGGCTCACCTGCGAGTACACCTCTCATTAACATCTCCCCTACAAGTAACCTGCCATTAGACACGGCACACTAAAACTCATGCTCACTCTCGCGCCAAGGCAGAAGAAGGAAGGAGAACCTTCCATGCGACAGTTGGTAGGCTGGTTCTTTCTTACTTGACGCGCTGACACTCCTGTGCGTCCATGCGACACCCCGTTTCCATGAGCACCTGGTATGACCAGCTGGTAGGTACCCGGTGCGTCGGCCATTCCCGGGCCGCCCCACGTGGCGCTCAAACGGACATTTGTCCAACTGGATTTGGAGTAGGATGGGGGTTCCCACGGTAACGGGTTGTCTGTGTGTGCAGGACTGCTGGACCTCGTTGATCTCGGCAGCGAAGGAGGGCCACACGGAGGTGGTGAAGGAGCTGCTGGAGAACAACGCTAACCTGGAACATCGAGACATGGTGAGAACGTAGAAAGTGACAGCCGTTTTTCTTCATTTAAAATCTGCTGTGAGCAAAGATGTTTTTGTTTTTGGTATAAAAACAATAATTTAAGTCAGAAAAATTATTTTTTTAAATGAGTTGAATTGGAAAATTGGATTGTCCATCCCACAGGGTGATGTATGTCCCATGTCGTTTAATAATAGGGGCCGTAGTCCCATGTCATGCCTCCTCTGTTTTCTCAAAACATCTAGTGTATATAAGGGGAACATAATGTATGGAATGCCAAAAAAAGCATCTTTAAAAGATGATAAATACTACGCATGGAACAATAAGACAATCTTCTTGACCACTAAATATTTACTTTAAAAAATGTCAATTAGAGATGGATCAACGGAATCAATTCATTCAATTCATATTGTATAGTTAGTGTACATCATAAGATCATCTGGAAAACATTATAGAATAAATAAATAGATTCATAAAATAATGAATCTGTTCTTTCTAATTCTTGTATTTATTTTTCACTTGCGAGCTAGACTGATTTTTTTGAGCAACTATCCCCAAATTCAGCACAATTAGCCTCTGGGGTGTTGGTTGAGACTACAGATAGTAATTTTCTTTAGTGCCAACACAATTTGTAATCAGGTGACGTTTTTATCTTAGTTTTCCCCTCTTTAAAAACGCATTTGTTAGCTGAACAGCATGGAATAAATAAAACACTGTGTCAAACCTTAAACTGAAACTATTGAGGTCCAATAACAAGCTGCTTGAACTTCTATTGTAAGTTGACCTTTAATTTGTAGCCTGTATGAGATCGAAATATAATAAAGTCTTGTATGTGAATTGGTGGTTTCTGTCAAATCGAATGAACACAGTGCTGGTTGGACAGAAGTATATTTTGCCCTGAAATAGACTAGAATGAGAGTAGAATGAAATTATTTCATGTCCGATGGCTGCTCCGGTAATAATGCCATTTGCTGATCTCTGCTCGTCTCCGAATGGGGCAGTGATGTGATTTAGTCCTCACTCTAGAGAGTTAGAGACGTTGTATTAACTATTATTATTATTATTATTCAAGAGCAGACTGTCCAGCAGCATGCAGATGGGATATACATGTATCACCTGGGACTGAAGAGGTTGTTAGTTGGGATGTAGATTCCCCAGCTCAAGAGGCATAGTGCATTTCCAGCAGTGAAACAAATGTAATGTCATGAAGTATTTGCGATACATCACGTACAACATCTAAATGTATGGTGGGGCATTCAGAGTTTTTTATAGTTGTTTTTTACCGCATGGAAGTGACTCAGGACATCACTTGACTCATGGCCATGTGAAGCATGCCTAAGCTGCAGAGGACAGGTCGTCACCGGGATTATTATAAACCACACAGTGGGATACGGTTCACTCAGTGGAACGTCTGTCACACCAGCTGGAAATAGAACATTTTCCTTCCACAAAAAAAGCTTACGTTTGACTTTTACTGCTCAAACACTGATGTTTCACTCACACCTTGTAATGATAGAAAAAATACTCACAATAATGTCCAGAATGTTCCTTATTATTCTACATGTAGGCGGTGTTTTGGACTGTATAACACATTTCGTTCCTCTCCAACTCAGCTGTCTGTGTGTGTCCTTCTCAGGGAGGTTGGACCGCTGTCATGTGGGGAGCCTATAAAGGTTGTACAGATGTGGTCCAGCTGCTCTTGGAAAAAGGAGCAAACCCGAACATAACTGGTCAGGTATCAAGATCAGACACGCTGTGCTTTCTCTCATTTCTTCCCGTGATAATAGCATCTTTGGCATCTGCTCTTCCTTTTAACCAGGCTGAAACATTTCAAAGAGAACGAGTATGTTTGCAGCACATTATTTGAAAAACCGATGAACATTCCACATAATTCTACAGAAAAAAAGCAAAGTCAACCGCGACTTAAAGCGTTAGTTCGACCGCAGGCCCGACACTGATCCTTAGTTACTGTCAGCATGACTCCACCCTTCTCTTCTGGCCCAACAGTACAGCGTCTACCCCATTATCTGGGCGGCGGGTCGAGGCCATGCAGAAATTGTCCATCTCCTGCTGCAGCATGGAGCCAAGGTCAACTGCTCTGACAAGGTAACCAGGCACTGACAGATGTACATTTGCCTCTTTTTACCCATACGGAAGGTGCAGTTAGCGGGACGAGCTTAAAAGATCCAGTGGCTTTGGTTCCCATCCAACCAGCGAGTTACCCAAGTCCATGTTCTCTCTACTTATTCACCTTGTTGCTCGGTTAATCACAGGTCTGTTTTTTTTCTCCACTAAATAGTTACATATTTTCTTTGCAGTATGGTACCACTCCGTTGATCTGGGCAGCCAGGAAGGGCCACTATGACAGTGTAATGCACCTTCTGGCCAACGGGGCCGACGTGGACCAAGAAGGAGCGGTGAGTGGATCGTCTGTGTGTGGTTCGCTGTTTGGAGCACTCAATAGAGATGGAAACTATGGTATTTTCAATTGATTCCTTAATTCCAGACTAATTTATGATTTTATGGTGTGCAAGTGACTTAAGGGGCCAACAATTATTGAAATGATTCCAGTTTTACGCCTAAGGTACCGGCAGCCACGAAACGAGCTGCGAGGGCAATGATTGACCATCAAATTGAAAGACCTCGTTCACATTGTCCTAATCATTGGAATATCTTGCCATGACATTCAACACTTTTTTTTAACTCTTAACATAGTAAACCATACTTATGCTGTTTCACTTAAATAAGTAAGTGAGTAAATGAATGTGAGCAGTTCCCTTGACGGGATTACATCGCATCTCATGAGCAGCTGCCGTTTACAGCGCTCTTGCTCAATACCGGGCCAATTTTAGAAATGGTTGTCCCCACAGGTCGGTTAGACACAAAAACGTTATTGCTGCAGTTCTTGGATGCTTCTTGAGAGTCTGGGAAAATATGGAAACTTATATACTGATTAGTGTGGATACCCTCGTTATAAGTAATACTTATTACGACTTACGCGTATTTGACATTCATTTGGAATATTATATATGTGGTAGCATTTGCTAAAGAATGTTTATATTTGAAGAGGTAGCCTAACAGCTGAGCCAGTCTAATTTAGTTTGGGGTTCATTTTGGGTGCCATGACAAACTAAGCAGCCTGTTCTGTTGCGGTGTGGTTTGCTCATAACCAAGATTTAATGCTCCCAAGTGCTCCCAAACTCATTAGTAATCTGCAATATTAAATAATTGATTGCATCTATGACACAGAGCATCTGTGCTCCTTGGAGTCATCTGTGCTGTCACAAACTGAAAAATGTGAAAGTTTGCTACATTGCATCAATAATCAGATGGAACTAGAGTAGCTAATGTAGCAGAGCAATTAATCTACATGTGATTTGGAGTTATTGAGCTTGCAAGACAATATAGCAATAACAAATTGTCAACAAGCCTGTAGTGTCTCCCAGATCTGCTTAGAGTAATGACATTTTGAAAAATAGTTTTTTTTTTTTTAAACGTTTGGGTTTCACTGACCCTAAAATTTGCAAATTTAAATAGCTTCCTCTTTGTTTATTTTTTAACAGAACTCGATGACTGCTCTGATTGTGGGAGTGAAAGGGGGCTACACAGAGGTCGTGAAGGAGCTGCTGAAGAGAAACCCCAACGTCAACATGACGGACAAGGACGGCAACACGGCCCTGGCCATTGCTGCCAAGGAGGGTCACACCGAGATCGTACAGGACCTGCTGGACGCCGGCACCTATGTCAATATCCTCGACAGGGTGAGCATAGCAGGCGTGCTGTTTGAAGACTTGTTGATACCTAAGACAATATGCATGAAATGCAATTCATGCCCCTCTCCTTCTGTTCTTCCTTTCTGTCTCGCCTTCACCGCCTCGGTCAGAGTGGGGAGACAATGCTGATTGGAGCAGTGAGAGGAGGTCATGTGGAGATAGTCCGAGCTCTGCTGAACAAATACGCTGATATCGACGTCAGGGGCCAGGTAACCGTTCCTCTCCCACAGTCTTTGCTTGTGTATTCAATTTTAAAAAGAGGCGTGAGGCCTTCTTCTATTCTCTATGTGCTATGTCCCACTGCTACCCAATACTCCTCGAGTTCTTTTATTTCTTGGTAAAGTGAACTTTAATCCATGGGAATACACAAGTATTATTGCTATATATACAGACCACACTCCTTGATACCCTCCGTGACCTATTACACTAGTACCTAAACATAACCTATTTGCCTTGTCCTCTCCATGTCAGGATGGGAAGTCTGCCCTCTACTGGGCAGTGGAGAAAGGCCACGCCACCATGGTGAGGGACATCCTGCAGTGTAACCCTGACACCGAGAGCTGCACTAAGGTACAAACACTCGGTAGCAAAGGAGTCGCGCATGCTCTGTTATCCTTTTGAATTTCTTAATTGTTGTTTCCAAAGTATCACGTTTTTCTCTTTATTTAATCCAGATGTTTCATATGTTTCAATGAAACAATCCCAATCTTTACATTTTAAACATTGTCATTTAATAATAATAACAAAAAAAATCTGCTGTAAAAAGTACAATTGAACACATTTTTATACTTGAAACAGCCTTTATTAATCTATTGTGCATGTGCACTGGTATGTTTTTCACCTATGTAGTGATTCATTGTAAAATCAAAATGATATTGATGCTGTGTGTTGTTGCATTTTAGGAGGGAGAGACCCCACTCATCAAAGCCACAAAAATGAGGAACATAGAGATAGTGGAGCTCCTGCTGGATAAAGGAGCTAAAGTGTCTGCAGTGGAAAAAGTACTTTCTGTTTGTTTGTCACAACAGCATTTTAATGTTTTTTTGTTCAACAATCTGAGGGTTCCCTATTTAAGTGTTTTTGAGATCATTGTTTAGTGTTTTTCTTCCTTTAGAAAGGAGACACACCCCTCCACATTGCCATTCGAGGGCGCAGCCGAAAGTTGGCGGAGCTGCTGCTAAGGAACCCTAAAGATGGCCGCCTGCTTTACCGCCCAAACAAAGCTGGAGAGACACCGTACAACATTGACTGTACCCATCAGAAAAGCATCCTCACACAGATATTTGGAGCCAGTATGTCCCCTTTTTCAGGTTTAATTCACAAAGACTTGTGTGACACAATATGCTCATTGCATTGTACTGAAATCTGAAAAGAATGAAAGGCTTTGTCTTCACTCACCTTCTTCTGCACTTTTTTGGTCTCAGAGCACCTCTCCCCCTCTGAGTCTGACGGAGACATGTTGGGTTACGACCTATACAGCAGTGCCCTAGCAGACATCCTTAGTGAGCCCACCATGCAGCCACCTATCTGTGTTGGCCTTTACGCCCAGTGGGGCAGCGGCAAGTCTTTTCTTCTGAAGAAACTGGAGGGTAAGTAAGCCCACGGCAGTAAAAAGCGTCTCGTCACAACATGAGACGTGCTTGAAGCCACAATCGGCCTTGTGGACGGTGCCTTCCCTCCGTCTCTCTTAATCCTTCTGTAAGATGATTGCAAAGGTACATTATAGCTGTAGACTGCTCGTTTAAAAAAAAAAACTTCCAAAGAGAGAACCATTAGTGTATGGTGTGATTCCTCTCATACTGGCTATACATTAATGGAAGAGTCCCAGAAAATGATGTATTTTATAAGCGGGAATTCTGAACCGGTTTGTTTTCATTGTGCTTCATATCCTCACATAGTGTCCTATATTTGATTGTATATCTGACATGAGATCATCTTTTTGTCCGTCAGATGAGATGAAGACTTTTGCCGGACAGCAGATAGAGCCCCTGTTCGAGTTCTCTTGGCTGGTGGTCTTTCTCACCCTGCTGCTCTGCGGCTCTTTGGCCGTGGTTCTGGGCTTCACTGTTGATCCCAAGCTGGCCATAGCCGTCTCCCTCAGCCTCCTCGCCCTACTCTACATCTTCTTTGGTGAGGAGACGGATGACGATGACATGAGCTTCTTGCACACATGTCAATCATTTCAAAAGTAGACAAGTTGGTAACGTTTATGCCTAAGACTTAACCATTACATCCCGTCTCCAGTGTTGGTGTACTTTGGAAGTCGGCGGGAGAGGGAGAGCTGGAACTGGGCGTGGGTCATCAGCACCCGTTTGGCTCGCCAGGTCGGTTACCTGGAGCTGCTGCTCAAACTGATGTTTGTCAATCCCCCTGAACTGCCCGAGCAGACCACCCGTGCGCTGCCCGTTAGGTGAGAGTGACGCACACGGAAACACACCAACAAACCGCCTTCATTTCCTTCCACACTTCCCAATGGCAGTGGTTTTAAAATTCCCTCGGTAGAGTCGGACCACTGATTATAACATCTATTACCGCAATTATTAAGTCTTGTTAAAATGAAAACTAAATTCCAGGTTGCATCTGAAGTTATATAACCGTATAACTGAACAATTGATGGATAATTTATGCTTCCAACATGTCACACAGGTTCCTGTTCACCGACTACAATCGCTTGTCCAGTGTTGGAGGGGAGACCTCCATGGCTGAGATGATTGCCACGCTCTCTGATGCCTGTGAGAGGGAGTTTGGCTTCATGGCCACCAGACTGTTCAGGGTTTTCAAGAGAGATGAGATCCAAGGTGACGTTTGACTTTAGATGTCAGTCGTGTCCTTTTGTTTCAGCCAGCACAAATTCAAACTCAAATCTGTAATTGATATTTGTAGAAGTAAAATACATTTAATTTTAGTAGCACAATAAACCATAGTTTTTTCAAACTAGTGTTGGTATTTTGACAAACTAGGGAGAGAACATAAGATTGGACATCTAGACTAAAAAATCAAACTTTTCCAATGGAACCCTGACTGGACTTGCCTTCAGGTCTCACTTCAAGTGACTTGGTCAAAATGATTGCATGTCAATAATTATAAAGAACATAGACCGTTAGTGTCTATGTTCCACAGCTGTCAAGCTAGTAGCTTGTGATAGAAAGGCAGCGGGGCTTACAACAGCTGTTTTGGCAATCCTTTATTAATGCTGTTTGGATGCTTTGAGAAATTCACCCAATATAGCTCTGATGTTTTTGAGAAGATTTCATCAGGCCCGTTAACCTTGATATTTAATGTAGTTTGCATTTCAGGTAATTTGAAAAAAGTTTAAAGATGCCCTTAATAAAAGAATGAAAGCGTTGCCGAGCCATTGTAGGTATACCAGAGCTTCCAATAAATGGTTTAATTAGTTTCTACTCCATTTACTCCGTCCTTACTTTAATTATCTTAAAATGTGCATAACTTATGGTAATTCAATGCGCATAGAAAGTAATTGCTTTTTGTGATTGAAATGCATCTCTAATCATGTTATCTTCTACCTTCCTCTCGTACCGCAGGTAAGAAATGGAAGAAAACATGTTGTGTTCCCTCGTTCGTGCTGTTTGTCTTGACGCTGGGATGCCTGATCGCTGGTACGGCCCTGTTGGCTATCTTTAAGGTAGGTCCAGAGGCCACCAAGTGTACAAAGCTGGCCTTCTCACCATGAGCGCAGTGGACGGCCTGTTCATCAGCTTCAATGCTTTTATCACCCAGATGGACCGGAATAATTTGACAATAAATGCAGTGCTGATAGCCATGGCCAGTGTGGTGGCCCTGGCCTTACTGCTCAACTGCAGGACCTGGTGGCAGGTGGCCGACTCCGTCCTCAACTCTCAGAGGAAACGGCTGCACAGTGCTGCCGACAACTTGCATCGACTCAAGAGTGAAGGATTTATGAAGGTACACCAAGACACTTTATCCATTGTTCCCAGTCAAATGCAAGCCCTTTGAGGTCCTGTCCTCGTGGAGACTGGGACATTCCCATTGCTTTTGAAGTTCTGACACTTTAGTTCCCAATCCAATCAATTTCCCTTTTAATTGTTTAAGAAACATTGTTTTTCTTCACTTGTCTCACACCAGGTTCTGAAGCATGAAGTGGAGCTAATGTCCAAAATGGCCAAGACCATTGATGGTTTTACCCAGAACCAGACACGCATGGCGGTCATCATTGACGGACTGGACGCCTGTGAGCAGGACAAAGTTCTCCAGATGCTGGACACGGTGGGTGCATATGCTTCCCTGAGTAGGAGCATAAACGATGAGTGCAGCTTCCTATTTACTGATAACAAGATGATCAACATCTGTCAAATGTTTAACCCTGGCTGCTGCCATATGGCCCCAACTTTCCAGGGCCTTTCACCTGTGCAAATGCACACACCCACATTTGTGCAGCCACCATGTCCTTCCCAGCTGCCTTAGCTTGCCTCAGAGTTCAGATTGTTTTGTATTTTATTTGCCGCAAAGATGGTAGCCTCCTGTGTGCTAATGAAATATCATCTTTGCAAGCACCTCTTAGTCACTCTTAAACCATGCTGTATATAGAGAGTAAATTACAAATTATTAATTGTATAAATTACACAAATTCAATATTTCTTTTTTTTACTATTTAAAAGTTTTTGATATTTATTTTATTAAACACAGTGAAGCAGGTTTCAGAGTTTGAAATACATATTTTTTTGTAATTACAAGACTGTGAGAGATTGTCACACCAACTCACGGTTTCTCATTCCAGGTGAGGGTCCTCTTCTCCAAAGGCCCTTTTATCTCCATCTTTGCCAGCGACCCCCACATTATCATCAAAGCTATCAACCAAAACCTCAACAGTGTGCTGAGGGACTCCAACATCAACGGACATGACTACATGAGGAACATCGTCCACCTCCCGGTATTCCTCAACAGCAGAGGTCTCAGCACGGCCAAAAAGCTCTGCCTGGCCGCGCCCGTCAATGGAGAGACCTTTCCCGCCGAAGGTAGAGGACAACGACAAATATACAAGAGATTGTATTGTGTACACATATATGTGGATCGCACACCAATTTGAGGTTTAAGATACAATGCAGAGTGTGTTTATTCATGGGCATCTTTTTTCCGTCTTTTGTCCGTCCAGGATGGCACGAAGACATGGACAGGAAGATATCTCAGAGCAGCGTGCCCCAAGACCAGGCCAAGTGTGGCAGCAAGAACGCCCTAAACCGCAGGGTACCAGTCATCCCTGTCACGTTCATTTGGCTATTCATCATCCGGCAATTATTGAAATGAGTCAACAAAACAACCAAACGAAAGAAGTCCAAGAGTATAGGAAAATAATGAATCCAAATAAGATGTATTAAGGACAATATATCAAGCATTTATTCTACTAGGATACATCGTTCACACCCCACCCTGACCGTGAAAATATAAAAAATGTTTATTTTTTTATTTAACCCCCGCAGTCTATGAACACTCCCATATTGTCCAGAAGTATCATACAGTTGGAACTGAATGCTTAATGTCTTAACATGAATTAGACAAAATGAAAATGCAGTTAGGCCACCACGATATGGATACAAGAAATTTGGTTTGCCTCCTTCCGGCCTCCACCCTGAAAAGTTGGGGGGGGGGTGAGTGCAGGCGTGTTGGCAGGCAGTGCAAAGGCCAGAGGACAGAAGGAGGCGTGTGGATACAAAAAAAAAAAAGGAGACGCTCGGTATGCGGCCAAGGTTCCTGGTGTAATTGATGTAATGACTGTTTATCCTTCCTGCTGCGTTGCCACAGCCTAATGACGAGGCCTAGCAGCAGTGGGTCCCTGTGACAAAACACTGGCACCAGGTCTGCTGGCAGGAGGCTAAGTGACTGCTGCTGTCGCTGGTGCCTTCCTTCCCCCCCGGGAGACCTTCTCCCTACCCCCTCCGTCCTCGTCCGCCTCCCTCTCTTGTTTGTTTGTTTGTTTGACATTTGTTTGTACCTCGGTTTTATCTTGTACCCTCAATTATTGTTGTTGGCCCTTCTATTGTGGGGCTGCATGCGCTTTTTATTTGCCCTCTGCCACTAGCGAGCTCTTGGCAGGAGGGCCCTATTTCTACAAGTGGAGATTAAAATGAGGGCAGAAGGGGGAAATGAATTAGTGGCTCTCCAGTTTCATGTGGCTTTTGAAGTTGGGGATGGCATTAGGAATATCTCATCATCTTGTTTCTGACTTTTTGTACTTTGTACAACACATTCACTTTAGAAGGAAAATAACAATTTCCTCGAATTCTAGATCAAGTTCTTAAAAACATCGGGACCACTTAGTCAAAATATAACATGTTACAAAATGAAATGACAGTAGATCAGCAAGGAGAATAATACACAAAACCATCATCTAACTAAAGTAAAGCTCTCTATAGATTGAAAAGTCAACTACAATGGACCATCTGTATGGGGGATCTTTTCAGTTCTTACTTGGTGCTGGCTATATGTTTCCTCCCCCAGGGAAAAGAGGTCATGAGACCGCGTTAAGACTTCAAAGTCAACTGAACGTCTCGCCTTGGCTCATGACCATGTCAGCGGCCTGATATCATCACAGATGTTCCCGGCTAGATCTGTGTCAATAGCTCTCTTTCGTGTCATGTCTGTTCAGCTTGGAACACTGGCTCTTTGATTTTTAATTACAGCAAATCGTATGTAAAGATAGATGATATAAAAGGGGAAGACTGAAGAAGCCGATCATTAGAGGGAATAAAAAAAAAGGAAAGATACAGGTTGTTAACTGGTTTCACTCACACCTCATAGAGTTAAAATGCAGAGCTTTGCTGGCTTATAATCTTTAAAGTCCACAAGTTATTGTAAGATCATTTCCCTTTTGAATTAGAGCAAATAAATCCATAAATGAATTTGGGTTGCATGTAATTAACGTTAAAAGATGGATGGGAGGTATTGGAAGAAAATAAGAATATTCGGTCATTTCCAGCCACAGAGCAGCATTACTTTATAAGAGTCAAAATCTCCATCTCGTGGTCTTCTGACTTTCTACCTTTCCCTGTGAACTCGCTCCGCTCAGGACACGTACCGGCGTCGGCAGATGCAGAGAACCGTCACCAGGCAGATGTCCTTCGACCTGACCAAGCTGCTGGTGACTGAGGACTGGTTTAGTGACATCAGCCCACAGACCATGAGGAGGCTGCTCAACATTGTTTCTATCACAGGTAAAGAATAAACCATGTTCTGCTTTCGCGCTGCCCTCGTGTTATACGAACAAATGACATTTTGTCATTTCTTATGGTGGAAATGATCGAGACCTTTCTTAGATCCTTAAAAAAATTTTACTCACCTATTTCTATTTTCTTTTTAATGAAATTTCTTTATGATGATTCATTAACGGGAGGATGCCCAAAACTGAGCTTTCTTAGAGAGAAGAACTTGTAAAGCTGTGTTCGAACTACGCGCGTCCGGTCCTTTTTTCACTAAACACTGGTGACACACATCCACAAAACGGAGCCTTGATCGCTTTGAATTGACTCCACTGTCCACAGGCCGTCTGCTGCGGGCCAATCAGATCATCTTCAACTGGGATCGGCTGGCGTCATGGATCAACCTGACGGAGGAGTGGCCTTACAGGACATCGTGGATCATCCTCTTTTTGGAAGAGACCGACGGAGTGTCTGACCAGACAGCTCTCAAGTCAATATACGAGAGGTACAATACACAAGCACAGAGACCGAAACTACCGGCCCTTCTTAAGCGATTTATCTGATCTACGTAGTGCCTGTATAGTTTATTTCTTCTCTCTTGTTTTATTGGCTCTCTATTTCTTTCTTTCTAACTCTGGGAATAACATAAGCATGCTGAGGCAGCCCATAGGTCATATGAGTTCAGCCTGAAGACCTCAGTGAATCGCAGAATCTCTGCAGGGGAGATCAAAAAGCCCGGATACAATTTAAGCGTCAGTATCAATATGGTGAAATGTTTAGACATTCGGGATATTCTCTTACGACGACAACTTTGGCCAGGAGGTGGCAGTAGATGATTTTGTTTGCGTAGGCTATTGGTGAGTCCTCGCCGATTGGCTTTGAGAGCCACACTAGCTGGCGACTGACAGAAATATTTTGTAATCGATCACAATGCACAAGGTTAAGGATGTCTGTATTACATCCTGGACTTCTCCAGGTTAACCAAGAAAAAACATTTCCTTGAAACCGGATCCAGGACCATTGATGCTCGTACAGGTTTGCACGAGGTGTGTGTGTGCGTGTGCGTGTGCGTGCGCTTGCGCGTGCGCTCGCTCGCTCATGGTTGCTTTCGGGCCTCCTCACCCCAGACAAGGGGAGGCGGAGATGGACTCCGGCCCGAGATGCTGGGTACGGTGTGCTGCTCTACATCAGTCGATGGCCTTTAAAGGTTGCACTCTGTCACAATACACTAGCGCCTACGAGTCCCGCGGCAGGAAAGCGTCACAGGCGGTTACTGTCAGCCGGTCGGCCGCCTCGATTCAGGAGAGAACCCTCCCTCCCCCATCTCCGGGGCAAACCACTGCCCCATTGGAGTCGCTTTATGCTGTTTGGCTTTCAGAGGACAATAGGCATTCATTCTTAATTTTGTATATGGCAGTTAAGTGTTGCACGGGACGTTTACGGCGTGAGAGGAGGACGGAGGGCTGAATGCAACAATGTGTCTTTTTTCATCATTGCAAATTTATGCGGAAAAAATACGTCACTGCACTTCTATTTTATATATAAATATATATAGTGGACACCTTAAAAGAAAAATGGCCATACCATGATTATTGTATAAAATAAAACCAATATAATGATACGCAGCCATAAAACTCTGCCTGGATTTAAATGTCTTGTCATCTGGGTTGTGCTTACGCTGCTCATTAGACTTAATATAGTCTTCCTTATTGACCGACAGTCCTGTCTCTCTTTATCTTTGTCCTCACCGGGTGTCTTTCCAAATGGCTGCTCTGTTGTGCTGCGGCCGTCGGAGAAGCGGCCTTAATGATGATGACAGGAAGCCTCAAACAGGCTAAACACAACGCTTCGCCTGGAGGCCTTATCTCTCGTACTGATCTTCCGCTGATAAGACTTGGGCCTCTGTCCGTGTATCTTTTTCTGTCACTATGCTCTTTTCTTGCCCTTCCTCATGATCTCAGGCTCCTTCGTCCCATTTAAAAAAAAAATTCCGGCTGAGAGATTCAGTGTTTTTCCCTTAGCGATGGATGGGCACTTGACTGGCCTCTTAAAACCTCTGGCCCCTTCTCCCCACTGTCTCTCCGCTTGAGAAATGTGTGGAGTCTTCTTTGCTTTCCTCCTCAGCCCTTGTGCATGAATATGAACGCCACAGCACACGCACACAAGCGTATCGCATCTTGTCGCGTGGATTCAATTAAACCAGTGGACTAGGGCTGTCAACAAATATTCTATATTCAGATATATATTCAAATAGTTGTTAAAAACAGATATTCTGTACAGCGCGACCCGTGCGGTTCAGATCATGCGTGTGCTTTATCTGTTTTTAACATGGGACGTGTTGTTTTGCACAACCAATTTTTACACAGCAGAACTTGCGCATCCTCTGGGCGTTACTAAGTGAATATATTAGTGGTGAAGTGAACGTGGGGGTGAGTCAGCCCCTTATAGGTCAACTGTCGCCCCGCATCTCAGTCACAAAGCAGCGTGCTCTTCCTCTCCCTGTAAGCTGCAGCTCAGCAGCACACCGAGCATCAGAGATATTACATTTTTTGGAAATTCTTTCTCAAGGTCTTTTTGGTTTCCGTGCCACTCTCTGAAAAGGTGAAAACTAAATTGGGTTCCTGCCTGCGATCTTCTCAGATGCCCTGCATAACCCTGTAAATGAAAACTAAATTGACCCATACACTGCTAAACCACGAGGACCCGTTTCATGATGAAAGGTGACTGCATCTGTCTACGGCGTGTACCTGAACTCCTAGAATAGAGAGGGGAAGAAAAAAAAAAAAAAACACGCCCACCTTTCCCTCATATCTCACACAAACATGCATGCTTTCAAAACAGCTAAAAGCTGTTTTTAGCAACTTGCCTGGCAATAACAAGTGCCACGAAGGGCTGTGAAGTGTCATTGTAGGACACGGCGTGAAGAGAAATGTGTAGCGCTAATTCCCTTGGTGGGACTGGGCCAGTGCAGCCCTCCTAATCTGATGGAGAATGTGTAATCGGTTAATAACCTCAGTGATTTCTATGATTAACGATAAGATGGGGGCGTCCCAGACTAATGCAAGGTAGCAGGGGGAAAGAACCGTGTAACAAAGATGGCGATGTCTGTCGGTTCGGGAGATCTTGGCTCAAAGTAATCACACACACACACATACACACACACACACAAGGTGCAGCTTAAATGTTTCTCTCCTACTAGTTCAGAAAGAAAACTCCAAATCACACCCTGAGCAGTGAGCCAGCGACGTGCCCTGCCCAGCACACCGACAGAAGCGCCACAGAAAACAAAAAGTGTTTTGGACCCGCCCCCTGACATTTGTAGCCGTCGAATTAACAGCACCTGAATCTGCGCTTTGAACAATGTGTTTTTCAGATGCCAGCTAATTGAATTTGGAGCCCGCGGCCTTGTGACTGTCATTTTCAGCTGTATCTTTTCTCCCTCTCCTCTCAGGAGTGAGTCGTTCCTGGTTCAAGCTGCCATTAGAGACTTAATGACTATAGCTTACCCAGCTTTCTTGTGCTTTGTGGTTATTGCGTTTAAAGCAGCCATTTCCAAAGACTTGTAATAGGCTTTTGTATGTTTATTCCCCTTGATGTTGTTTAGAGTCGTTACATTACAGAAAAGCTTTTATTGAATACCTAAATCTAGGATTCAAAGTTTTCTGAGCGAGTTCAGGTTCAGGATGTTGCTCAAGTACACGTTTGTGACACGTGGCTTGGGGTGATGTCACTATTCAATCACGTTCCCACCTTGTTCAGTTTGAACATGTTTGCCCCATGTTAACCATACTGAGAGTGTTAGGATTAGGTTTGTTTAACCGCAATGACATTCAGGAGATCAAGGCCCTCACAGTTCACTGATACTGACCGACTCTGGTTTCTACTTCACGAATTGCCTGCACTGCATTGATCATCAGAAACAGGCAAGGTTTTCCACAAGTTCAATACCCAAATAAAGTCTTTATTTAAGCGTTTAAACATTGTTTCAACATTTTCTTTGGTAGGTCCTTTCACCTCAAATATTGCTTTGGTTTGTTCACATGACAAAAAAACAAGCCAGTGAAATAGTGCAGTGCAAAGTCGTGTGAAGATCTTTGATGCTTTTCTCCCCTCATTTCGGCAACATGTCCTGGCTGTTGCTGTGTGGCTCCACTTACTTACTTAGAAATAGTTGTTGTTCAACTAATCAGCAGCTTTTCTGATAGTCAATGTGAAGATTTCACAGATTTCAATTTCCAATATCATTAGGTTTTGGACTGTTGATCAGACAAAACAAGCCATTGGAAAATGATTTTCATTCTCTGAATGTGTGACTAGAATTAATTTTACTGTTTTACAATAACGTTTAATCTACTAATTGAGAGAAGAAAGAAAAAATAAATCAGCAGACTAATTGATCATTAAAATGATTACTTGCAGCCATAATGTGAAGCGACGCATACTGTAAGAGGAAAAAACTTAAAGTAATCAGTCCCACGTACGATCAGGGGATGTGATCAGTCACCTCCCGGATGTCTCTGGAAGCGCCTCCTTGGACTTTTTTAAGTCAGGAAAACCGTGTCAGTTAATGTCTTGTGTTCTCTGATCGTGGTAATTTGTTTTTTTTAAGTGACATAGTTCTGTATTTCGATTTAGGTGTCAACATATTTGGACCTAATGATATATCTGTCCCTCAGAGAGTTTATTTCTGGATGCTGAGATCCTTTTTTCAACACTCAGGGAGGGAGGGTGGTTGGGGGGGGGGTGGGGGTGTCACTGGTCCGCTGGGCAGGTTCCTGTACCGCTCTGACATCTGGTGCCCTGTCTGTGCCAGGATGCCCCCGCCGCACGCCGGAGTGTGTTTCTGGCGCTGCACCTGAATCCTCTGTTCACTACACCCACCCACACAGACCTACAGCCATGCAAACTATTGCACCCTATCTCACACATGCACAAATTGTGGCAAAATGCATTCAGGCTGTAGCTGAAACGAGCACACGTAGAAACACCATTTGCTATCACAAGCTTTTGTGATTGAACGTTCATGTAAAAAAAAGAAAAAATTAAAAGCCTACATGCACACACACACACACACACACACCTAGCTAGCTCTCACACCAGTGCAAGAACATATGTCGACCCCAACTCCTCTGAGAATCAGTGTAATTAATCAGACCCTGAGATGCAGGCTGCATTGAACACACACACACACACACACACACACACACACACACACACACACACACACACACACACACACACACACACACACACACACACATGTTCCTAAAGTGCAGGAGGCAGAACACAAGTTTTAGTGTTTTTAAATTGCCATGTGTTTGCCAGCATTCTTTCTATCCTGATGCACTTCATGATTTTACTCTGTATGTCACAGCTTATGAAGAATCTTCTATTCCGCTCTTCCCATCACACATTCCTCCTCTCTGCTTTGTTTTGTTCTGACCCGGCATTCATCGACCAAACAATCCCGCCCCTCCCTCGGCGACGTGGCTGGAGGCAGGCACTTCTGACACTTCAAAACTTTGTTTTTCTTCCCACTAATCGCACTCTGGATGAATACGTAGCCAAGCAATTCAGTCTTAATTAGAGCTACTTTTATCCCAAGTACTGAAACATTAAGATGACACTCTTCATTCAGGATTACTTTAATTGGCACAATTATTGTAATTCGGTTGCAATCATGTGCCGGCATAAAAGCGCTGTTCTGAAGCTCATGCGGGTTATTCCCTTTGTGTGGAATCCTTTTAATCCCTTTTTTAAAACTCTTAATATCTGGTTGCCAAAAAAAAGAATCATGATCCTATTCTTTTTCTTATGCTGGATACTTTTGAACTTCACCTGCCCTCAAATGAAAAGTCTTTATTCTTTGTAACGCTGTCTATTGTTCCTGCAAATTCCTGTCCATTTCGTGACATTTTCTCATTTAGATGCACGGTAGATGCCCAAAAAACAGCCCAATATTTTCCCGCCCTCTGTTTCGTCTGCCTAGGAAGCTCATTGTGCCCGTGCTTAATCCCTCCAGGAGGTGTTTCACTGAAAGACGGCGTAAAACCATGGTAATGCCATCGCTCATTGCCCTGCCATTTGCCAAGAGGCCTGAAAGCGTGTGTAAATTCGTTACGGCTGGTGTGAAACCACGTAAGTCTCAATAGAGTTCTGGCACCATCCCTGATAGGACACTGGCATTGATTCTACACACCAGTGTGGAGTCCCTGACTGACAAGTTGATAGATAAAGACCTGGATAAACAAAACAAAAAAAAAGAAAAGGAATGGTAAGTGTGAGATAAAAATGAAAAACCGAGTTTGCTGGTATCTGATAAGAAAGGGCATAGAGAGAGAGAGAGAGAGAGGGAGAAGAAGAAAATAGATTCCAGTCTCGGGAGGTGAAATGTGGTAAACGAATGAAAGCGTATGAATGCTGCAGAGGATCAGTCGGATACCAGCAGGATTACGGCTGGAAGAGTTTACCATTGGTGTGTTTGTGTCTCGGGCGTATTTGAAGCCTCCGGTGGTGCTGCTCCAAGTGAGATAGTCCAGTTGGTGGACAAACACACACACAGAGATCCATGCACGTGTCCCGTGGGTCCAGCACGGCTGTTTATACAGTGAAACTGGTCCTCTGCTGATTTTGGTTTGTGTGTGTGTGTGTGTGTGTGTCTGCGCGCGCCCGGCTAATTGTGACGTTCGTCCGGCCCTCAGGGGTTTGGCTGTGGTGACTCAGGCATGAATCATCCACGGCCAGCTCCACGACCACTCCACCCCTGCTGAGCTGCTCAAAATGTGTATAGGTGACACAACAGGAGGTGTGTGTGTGTGTTTTCGCGTGGAGGCTACCACGTGAGAACGAAAAGAACGTCACGCAGCATTCTTTGTTAGAAAATCCCCAAAGCCCCTTTCATTTCTGCCTGTAAGCCGAGGTTGGGGGATTAGTCTCATAATTGGTCTGAAACAAAAGAACCACTCCGTTCCCTTTTTGGTGCAAAGCGTAAAGAATCATTTCAAATGCAAAAAAGAAAAGAAAGACCTCTCCCACTCCTCTGATCGGCCTGGGCTCTTTAGCTTTAGGACGTGGCGCGGAGAAGAGACGCTTTAGTAAGTCGGTCGAGCTGCTCGGCAAACTTTCTCCGTTTTAGCGGTTTCGTTGCTGTCGTTCAGCCCGAGAAGCCCTGGCTTTATTTGTCACATTCGTCACCCGGTGTGGATTCTAGCTCCACAACTGACTTGTTCCAGATGTGTTCAGATCCTATCGGAAGAACACGTTGGTCTTGACTTTTGCAGTCCGCCTCACTTAGCGCCGCATCACCTGACCATTAGTGCTGTCAAACGACCACACGCGCTCATACGAGCTCTCGATTGGTGCAATTTCTGTCCCAATAAGTGAACTCCGCCATGGCCCCCGAAACGCTCCAAACTCCTATTCTTTGGCGCATAAATCCCCAAGCTGAGGTTTAGGGTTTTACTGGAGTAGAGGGTTCAGCTGAGGTTTGTTGGGGGGTCTGGAGCTCCGGCGCTCCGTTTCGGCGCTGCTACACATGAGTTTAATCAACATTTCAGGGAACCGCCGAGTCCCGATCGGGTCTCAAAGGAGAGGCCGCTTGCTCCAATAGCCGCTCGCTTAAAAAAAAAATGTTTTTATCAGCCTGGTGTGTTTCCCATTAGGCCGCTTTCTCTCTGCGGTTTGCTTTGGGATGCACAGGTCCAGCTCCGGGCAAGAGAGTTTCAATTATTGGGATAAACCTTGGCACAAATCTATGTGGGAAGCCGACGCTGCCACGAGTTTGTCCGACGGCGCGGCCCGAGACGAGAGAGCTGGAGACTCCGAGACCCCGGAGGTAAGCGGAGCCCGAGGGTGTCCACACTACTTTTCGGGAGACGTATACCATGGCGTCATCTCAAATGAAAACATATTTTGCCCCCACCCTCCTTTTTGCCTTTGGGGTGGTGGGAGGCTTTGGCAGCTTCCGAGTAACAACAACAACAACAACCTCTCAGCTCGCGGGTCTGCCCCCCCCCCCCGCCGCCTCCACAGAGGGCCTCGCCGAGTTCATCCACGCGCTCGGGCAGACGCCGCGCCAGCGGCTCTTAACCAAGAGAAGGAATGTGCCGGACCCCGGGTCTGGTTAACTTCTTCACCCACACGCTTGTTGCACTGGTCCCAGTGTCTTTGTCTGAAACCCTCAAGCTTCTCCCACACAGGCGTCTCTTCGGCTTCTCTCTCTCTCTCCGTCTTTGAGCCCCTTTATGGAAATGTTTGGCAGCGGGGGGGGGGGGGGGGGGGGCAGCCTCTTTGTGTGCACGCGTGTGTGCGCGCATGTCGCACATAAGTACAGTGGGCCGCTGTAAAGCAGAGTCAAGTGGCACACTCGATGCTTTCGGCGCGGCAAATAGCGGCTAGGAGGGAGCGAGCGATGAATTCTGCTCGTTCCCGTCAGCTGCGGCGTGTGGGAGGTTGAGAGGAGAAGAACGGCTCGGCTCCAGTCGGCTTTGGGACCTATTAGCATTTGGATAAGCTCCGAAATCTCCCAGTGGCCACGCCACACAGAGAGCGCCCGGGCCAAATCGCCCTGTGCCGCTGCAGCTATAAGCTGAGGCCTGTCAATGGAGCCATTGTGCAGGAACGGCTGCCGGGCCGCCCGCCGCCCTTTATCTCGCTCGTCCTCGGCCTGCTTGAAAAGTAGCGCGCCGGATTCTTTGGCGCTCCTACCCGAGCATCCATCTTGTCATTTGGCAAACTGATAAGCTGATAAGACTGGCTTTGTTCATTTTGTTTTTTGCCAGTATCGCCTGTTCACTCTGAGAATGACTAAGTCTGAAGTCATTTGTGTCAATTGCTTAACGCCAAGGCCAACGTCTCATTAGTGAGCTGCACAGGATGCCATTTGAAGTGGTTAGACGTCGTTGATAACAGCTGCACGACAACAGCAGTTTAACACCTTGCAATGCGATCACACTTCATCTGTATTCCAGTCATTTCAGAAGGGCCGTTCTTTTGCTTTTCTATACTTCTCTTCATTAAACATGCGTTAATGGCCATGATGTCACAGGACCGGCGTTGAAGTGTGAGCCGGTCTGTAGACGTATGTGTGGGTCCTCCTTCTTTCTTTCCATCTTGATGGATGTAACTCTGTGAGGTCCTTGATTGATTCGTTCTTCTCACCAGCTCCCGTTTCTCTTCAGAAGATGCAGCTGTTGGCGCTGCGGCGTGTTTTTACAACAGCAGGCCGGAGCAAAAAGTGCAGGACAGCAAAATAAGTGCAATTGTAGCAGCTTCTTGGAAGCCATTATCATTGGGGCAATGTACACAAAGGATTTATTTCAATGCAGGACATGTCTACGTTTACCAAAGGCAGCTGAGGGGGATGATAAAACAAGATAGATGAGTGTTTGAACTATTTAGACCACAATGAATGTATGAAATAAAGAATCTGAAGTTATGTTTGATAACACCACAACTTTCATTTTAATGGACCATTCTGTGTTTTGACTCGGTGCAACTAAACCGTGTGCACACATCATTTCAGTAATGCTACATGCAGCTATAAAAAGATTCCTTCGAATATATTTGGTGAGTGTTCTCTATATAGCCAAAGGAAGTGTGTGTGTGTGTGTGTGTGTGTGTGTGTGTGTGTGTGTGTGTGTGTGTGTGTGTGTGTGTGTGTGTGTGTGTGTGTGTGTGTGTGTGTGTGTGTGTGTGTGTGTGTGTGTGTGTGTGTGTGTGTGTGTGTGTGTGTGTGTGTGTGTGTGTGTGTGTGTGTGAGAGAGAGTCACTGGCTCCTGTTGGTCTGTGTCTACAGACCCACAAATAAACAGCAGTAAGCCAGCTGGAAATGGGGAAAAGCAAGGGCTTCTCTGTCCGTATACGGGTTAATACAGTTCATGGGAAAAGGAACCAAACACCCGCTCGCACAGTACACATGTGCGCTCAAACACACACACACACACACTCCAACTCGTGCCTTTTTGAATTCCCTCAACCCCCATCTTCAGGTGTTTGCTGAAGACACTTTATGTATGTATGTGTGGTCATGCAGGTAACATCTGTGCCTTCAGAATCCTCCTCCTCCCTAGCAGAGGTCACCGAGAGCCGGGGTTCATCTGTGTGCCAACATGGCGCTTCTTTGACCTTTTGGGTCCTGCTAAAGGTTCTAATGAAAGCCGGACTGAGAGGGCTTTGTCCACTGGAGTCTCAGCTGTGTGCCTCTGTGTGCTCCCGGCTCACAGTCCATTCTCTCTTCTCTCTCAGTCCGTGTGTGAGCCGGGACTGACTGTTGCGCTGGGACAGTCAGTTACGAGCGTCGCACCTGGGTCGCTCTGCTGAGAAGGGAAATATAGATTTCATGCCAATAACTCATGAGACACCATAGGACACACTTGACTTTGAGTGGGGCCCTTTACGTGACGCGTGGGAAAGGCCAGCCGGTCCTTCATGCCTGCATTATTTATTTTTTGCCAAACTTGTGCATTTGGTTTGAGACATCCTGTAACCACAAGGTCACAGGTTTGGGCCCTTCCAACGGCAGATGTGTCCATGACCAGCCATCTGTCCTGTCCAAATGTCCTTGAACAGAGGACTGGACCCCTCACTCACTGTAAGCAGTCTGAATGTGAGGCTAAAAGCCTGAAATGGAAATCCATTCAAGCCGAACTGAGCAGCGTGGTTCTGCAGTCTTGTTTTGTCCACCGTCACTGAGGTACCAGAGACTCGCTGAATCGAGCAAACGGGGGAACATTTCTGCCAATTTGCTAACTGGATTTGTTTATCTGATTGTTTTTGGATTATTAGCTAACAGTGTGACCCTTGCCAGATGCTGACCTCACGCTGACTTAGCTAGCGTGCGGCAGCCACGGTACTAATCATTCAATCAAGTCACAGAAAGGCCAGCCTGTGTTCGCTCTCGAAAAAAACAACAACGATCAGGCCAAGGGGAAAAACCCAAGTCATCGGGCTGTGTTCTCAGCACAGCATACCAGCACACAGACTGGGCCCGAAGTACTGGGGAGGAGCGCGGGTTTGAGGTTGAACTGTAAGGATGGAAGATTAAGAGGGGCGAGGGGAGGGGGGAGGGTCGAAGTACCCACTGGGAAAACTGATGGAGGGTCCAGATGAGAAGTGCAGGCAGAGATGAGGAAGAGTCTCCCCATTGGTCCGATAAGGGCGGCACATTGTTGTGATGAACGCTCAGTGTCACAGGCCACTTCGACTTTCATATTCTCCCGTCCGAATGATGGAATTAACGAGATGTAATGATGGCTCCGGGTTGTTGGTGTTTGGGTGTGTTGTGGCCTCGGCCACATTACGCCGTCCTTGATTAAACCTGATAGCTTCTTTTGACCTCGCGCTGCTGAAATCGAATTCCCCTCTTTAACACTTGGGTGTTGGGCGCTCAGTGTTGCTCTTTCCCGACATGTTGTTGTCCCTTCTGAAATATTGGTGTGATCTTTCGCTAATCTTCCGTGGTGCCGAGTTTGTGCAGTCTTGTAACGATTTTTGGACGGAACACCGCGTCTGCAAATTGTTTCGACATCTGACATTCTTGATCTAATACAATGTTTCTGCAGTATATACAGGAAACGCTGTATCACACAGCACTGGAACAATCTCCAAACATGGTGTTTACTCTGGGTCTGTGATAACAAACATCACGCTGACTGCAGCAGCGCATCATCAGGCGTTTCCGTCTGCCACTTGCTAAATTACCCTGATTGTCATCTCCTCAGGTTTCCTCCTCTGCAGAGAAAAGATAACATCCCTCACTCTATCTGTCCTCAAACATCCTCCCTTTCACTATCTTGGCTTCTCTAAATCCAGTTATCTCTCTGCTCTCATGATGATGATGACCGTTGCATATCTCTTCCATCTTAGCAGTGCAGCGTGCTATTTCCTCTTTTCTTTTTTCGTCTCAACGTGAGCCTTTGAGCTACAGTCAGAATTTAGTGTAAACTGACATGTTGACATATTGGTGTCATATGCCGATAGTATACAAGTAATGTGTTGTTTCTTTACAAGCACTCTGTTTTCCATCGTAAAGACTCGATGAGAAATAAGTCTTATAGTTTGTTCTCTTCATCGTGTTCTTCAAGTCATTAATCGCAATATTTATAAATAATTGCCACAGAGAGCAAAGCATCATCACACAAACTCCTGCTAAATTAAAATCCTCCTTTTTTCCCCCCTGCTTTTCCCTCTGAAGAATCTCCAAGAACATCCCCACCACGAAGGACGTGGAGCCGCTGCTGGAGATTGACGGAGACATCCGCAGCTTTGAGGTCTTCCTGTCCTCCAGGACGCCGGTTCTCGCCGCCAGAGATGTGGAGATGTTCCTGCCCTGCACCGTCAACCTGGACCCCAAACTCAGGGAGATCATAGCAGGTTTATACACACTCCGTATCTTTACAGAAGGCAGCATAAGATGCCTTGAAGTCAGTGTGGCTGCTTTGCACCTGGGCATGTATTATTACATCATAGCTAAAGGAATAGACATTGTACTAATGGATGTTTCTCCATTTTGGTGCGTTGATAATGATGCCGGAGAGAGCCGGCAAACACGTCAAAATGCAGTTGTTTCTTTTTTTGTAAAGGGAGAGAGAAAGAGAGAGAGAGAGAGGAGATCCCGACCTGCTGCAAAGGTCCACAGTTGATGTTGAACCTAAGTCATTATGGTTGAGAGGCATGCGCGGTAACCATAAGGCTACCAAGGCGCTCTCCTAATGCATTTCATCCGCTCGAGATGTGGTGACTCAGAGGAACACCGCAATAATTGAGGTGGTTTATCCTTGAACTTGGAAAGGGCGGGTTCCGTAAATTGCGACCTCAATACAAATTCCAACTTTCAAAGTGTTTTTTCCTCAAGCTTCCGCCCACGGATTGTTATCACTCGAAATTCATCCTGAATACTTGATGATCGGTAAAAGACAATCAGCAGAATTTAAAATTAGCTTTGCTGCTCATTTATCTTTACATGATAATATTTAACATGCTTAACTTTTTCTAAGTGCCACGAGTATAGAATTGTTAAGCTTAAAATCTTAAATAAACCTTTTTTAGGACGTAAATCAACACAAGTATTGAAAATATTCAAAATTCCTAACATTCTTCTAGGAAGCTGTAGGTGTGCTTTGAAACCTTTACGGTCCCACTTGTTAAACATCTAAACATGAGATGAAATTGGGACAGATTAGATAGATGGAGAAAAACGGGTATTCCAACGTAATACATTTGAGGAAAGAATTCATTCTTCGCTCGAAGTTTCTTCAAGTCGGCCTGCAAACACTTTTCCTTTTGTCATCATGATGATGAGGAGTGTGTGCATAATTGTGGGTTTGTCTTAAGTACATAAAAGGCTTGAGTAAACAATGACTCGGAGGAACAGAACTGTCGTCTATGTGGCGCGTCGAATTCAGCGCCAGCTCATTTGGCAGCGACATTACTCCTAACATTGCAGCAGGGTCTGCTCTATAATCAGCCACCGCGGGGGCTCTCGGAAACCCTCAACTGGCCTTTCATTTCCGAAACAGTCGAATGTCGAGCAGATTTCCGCTGCGGCGCGGCACGCTTATCCGCCCCGGGAGAGGGCTCCGTCTTCAGTTCCTCTTCTTCAGGTTTATTTCCCCCATTCCTTTCTCTCGCCAAAGGTGTTTTCTTGTTCGACAGAGGTATGCGCCCGAGCCAAATAGTTGCGATATCGGCGCTATATGAAAAGAATCTTGACTTGACCTGACGCTGGGATCAGGACAAAATGTTCCCTTGTTGTCACCGATCTCTCGGTCGCACCAAATGTCACAGTTTGCAGCAGTGGTGCCGTCATAGTGCATCAGTATCACACTGTAAGCCACAGCGGCTCCTTACTTTTGCTACTGTGCGTCAGTGTCCGTTCAGCCCTTACAGGGGTGTCAATGACGCCTAGTGTGAAGCCGCTGCATCATGGGACCACAGACGAGACACACACACACACAGTCTGCTCCAGTGAGCTATACTTGAGTCATGGAGAGCAGACCGAGCTCTACAACCAGTCTGTGACTCCTGGACCAGTCCTGAAGGTGTGGAGGTGTTTATATGTATCCACAGAACATGTGGTCATTTGCGCGCGTGTGTGTGTTTGTTTGTGCCTCCCCCTCCACGCGTCTCCCCTCCACGCGTCTCCCCTCCAAGCGTCTCCCCTCCACGCGGCGGAAGGTGACCGGTGCTCATCCGGTGCGCGGCACGCCGTGCCCAGCCTGTGGCCAGTGCTGTCAGCGATACGCGCCCAAGGAGCCCGACTCGCACCATAAGGCCCCCATTGTGTTGGCGGGCTGGATTGGGTCTCGCTCGGCGTGTCGCTCGGCAGCCGCTTGTATAACCAGGAGACATTCTGGTGCCTGCTTCTGCTTCTGGTTCTTACTTTCATGCCAGCCGACACAGAGACGCTCTGTTCCGTTCGGCAGGCTTATTTAACTTTAATTTGGGAGGTTTTCACCAAAGCTCCCTCCCCGGCGCCTGCTCGACTATTTTTCGGAGTCGGATTGATTTTACGTGAAAAATAATTGTGGGAAAGCGGTGCTGCGAGGGTGCCTGTGAGATGACGTGGTCCGAACATCCGTCTTGTTGTATTCCCTACAGCACTTCAAGAATTAAGGAATTTTTGCTATCAATTGTTTGATATATATTCTCTTCTCTGGTGGATTAACAACTGGCTAAACTCTCTTGAGATGATGTAACAGCAGTAAATTATGAATGCGCGGGTGGATCTGAAGAGCCTTTATAGTCCCAGCCAAGACATGATCATCAACATCACAGCTCAAAACGTCTTTTTCTCTCCCCCCCCCCCCCCCTCTCGTGTTCCCTTTCCCTCCGGCTCTGTCCTCTCTCAGATGTGCGAGCGGCCAGGGAGCAGATGCACATGGGAGGGGTGACCTATCCCACGCTGCCCCTGCAAGAGGCAGTGCCCCGCCCCCAGTCCGGCTACGGCCAGCCGTCTGCCGCCTGCTCCCCAGTGGGCTCCTTCACCGGATCTCTGCCTCCTCAGCCTCACAGTGCCTACTTCAGTGGGATAACTGGCGCTCAGCACCCCTTTTACAACCGGGTGAGACAATAAAGGGGGCCTCTGTGCCGATTCTCAGCAGTGCTCTGCCCGCTGCTCAACCAGCCCACCAGGTCCTGAGTCTGTGCCCAAGCGATATCTAGGAATAAACAAAGGGAAAACAATTGTTCTTAACAGCGACAGAAGAGACACCCCACAAACCACACTGTTATAAATAGGAGCTTACTGAATGTAAATGCTCAGTCCTCTGCACGTTATCGTGATGTAGAATCGGGTTCACCCACTTGGTAGTTACACCCGAATGAACTGTAAAGTAGCCAGGTCTTGGAATGTAGCATACGACCACGGTTTTAAATAACCCGCACCTCATTTGCTGAGAAAGGGTGAGCTAGTTATAGAATAGTTTACTTTCCCCTGGTGCCATTTTGTTTGTGTGTGCCTGACCTCTTTCATATGATTTTCATTTTATCCTTCTACCCCTTCTCCTGCTTTCTTCCTTTGCCCTCATAGCCTTATTTCCCCCATCATGTGTATCACCTACCACGGCCTTTCTCCCACCATGTCCCCTCATCCTCGCGCCCCTTCATTAAACCACCCGGTCAACCTAAGGACAACACCAGTGGACTTGTGAGTAAAAAAAAAAAAAAAAGTTTTGGGGCCATCTGACGTGTGCCTCCATCTGACACTAGTTGATTACAGCAGCAAATACACTAATGGTAATTGTCTTATGCAAAGAAATGTGTCTCTGATTGAAAGTTTTGATCATTGCTCTCATGATTTCTCATGTAACATTTGTATGGTGTTTTAGAATATAGTATAATATGTTTAATATGCAACCAGTTCCATTCCGTCTACCTACAGCATGACGTACTCTCAAGTACCTCTTTCCTCCTTCGCTTTGTCGTCCTTTACTCAATCTGATGTCATTTATTTTTTGATTACAATATTGCCCTGTTTTCCTTGCCCCCGTGCCAAACCACTGTCCAAGCGTCTCATTAACAAAACAGTCCCAAAGGATCCACACTCAATGTTTGGGTACGTACAAATAAAAGGATCCAGGGCGTCTGTGCTCAGGCCCTGTTTGCGAAAGCCGGAAGTAAAGCAGTGAAAGCGTATTCAAAAGCTTAAGTGGCAATGAACTCGACCTTCACTAGTCGTTGTCGCTACACAATCCATGTCTCCATTCTGTGCCCGTGTCATGATGTTATTGCAGAGGATGCCAGAGAAGGCCTCCCCTCCTGCCCCTCTGAACCTGCCATGGTAACATGCAGTTACAGTCGTGGAGACTTGTGGGCATGCAAATAGCCCCCCGGTCATCTGCATCTTGTCCAACCCCATTCGTCCTTTCTTGTGTTGAACTCGTAACACGCACGGCCCGTACGTTTCGCAGACTACTTGCACCGTTGCTGTGGTTTACAAAAGCCCAGGGAACCAATATAGACTGACACCCTCGCATGCTGATGTTAAAAACTGCATCCGGTGCAACGATGACTGCCTGCTTACCATGCCGAGGGAGGGGGGAGGGGGGGGGGGGGGTTTGTCACAAGCTTACGCGTATGTAAATGTAACATGCTGAATGAAGTCCACTCTGAATTATGGCACGTAGCAGTTCTCTTATTAACGGACTAAGCAATGTATTGTTAGCCCACTTCGCAAAGGCATGGATTTGCAAGAACGGAATCTCAGATATCCAGAGATTTTAGGAGGCTGCAGCCTCTATTAGAACAATTTGATGATAACACCGCTCGGGAGATTTCTGCTCCACAAAGCCACTTATCAGGGCGCTGCCAGCTAGCATTTAAAGGAGCTGTTTGAAAGATTTCAATGTAGATTACGATATATAATTCCTTCCGTTTTCCGTCTCCGTTTTGTGTCTTTACATTTTTTGCTTCAATCTTCTTCTTTTTCTTTAAACCTTCACCCCTGTCTTAACATATTTCCCCACATTTCTTGCCTTGCTTTTGTTTACTTTTCTCTTTAGTATTAAACGTCCTCATTTTCATCTCCTATATATTATCCCATCTTATCCCTTTTTGGGTTCACACAATCTCTTTGTGTAGCGTTCACATGTGCCTGTATTTCTGCAAATCTGTGAATGTGCGTGCACAACTCGCACATTTATGTGTGTCTTTGGATACAGCCCAGTGTAATTGCTTAGCTGATATAAGTGTGAGTATGGATTCCTCGGGCTGCCGGGATTATCATCAGAGCAACTGTTGGGGCTGGCAACCCACACACACGCGCGCACAGACACACACACACACACACACACACACACAGACACACACACACACTGACAATGAGCCCAGTTCTGGTAGAGCTTATCTCCTTACCAAGACGCTTCCTCCCTCACAGAGCTCTGTTTCCTCTTCCCCATCCTTCTGCCCAGCCCTGAGCTCAGCCCAGCTGTAATTACAGTCTTATCACACACACACACACACACACACACACACACACTTGGAGGGTTCACACCAAGACACGCCGACACACCCGCAGACATATTCGCTCACGTTCTTAGAACACGCGCTTGCAGTCTGAATCGAGGAGTCTTATTCAAGGCCTTCCCTGAATTGAAACTTCTGCTTTTTCTGCGCAGTGAGCGATGTCTCATTTTCCTTTTTTCCGGCTCTTTCACTCTGTCTCTGTCTCGTCCGCAATCCTCTCTGTCTGCATAGATTAGGACTACCCGGCTTGCTGACTCCAGCGAAAAACAAAATCTCCCAGTGTAATAACTCTACGTCCAATGCCTCATCTTTTCCAGTGTGACATGCAGCTACTGTAGAGGAGCCGTGCTCCTCTCCTGCTCGGTTGTTTTTGTCTCTCATGCCCCCCCCGATGATGACTTCGACATGTGTGCTTGTCCGTCTGTCTCGTTCTGTCTTTATTTGTGCCTTTGCACCTCCCCTCTCCTTTTTTTTTTCACAGGTACAGTCCCGGCTTTGTAATGTTCTAATTGTCTGTGCATATTTTTGTCTGACTTGTCCGTCTGCTTCTTTTTGTCTCTTTTATCAAGCATTTAAAGTCGCTGCCTTACAAATTAAAGCAGGTACACCTCCGCTTTCATGGCTACTGTCGTTCACGCATCCATCCCTTTTTCTCCGTCATCCACGTCCCTCAACCTCATTTCTAACACACTACTTTAGTACTACCAAGCATGCTGTAGAAACATAGAATCGTCACTTGGTAAAGTAAACGCTATTTCAGTAGATTCACTTCTATAGTTCCATTCTAGATTAAACCCTCTGCTGTGTGCATATGAACAGTAGCTAAACTCCCCGAGTGCTGTACCACTACAGAGTTGGCACCTACTATTGTGTACTGTATTGTGTGAGCTGCTTGTTTTTTTTGTCCAACAACTACTCACAGTCCGACTAAGCTCTGCTCCTCTTTCCCTCGTAACCGGAAACAAAGCCGGGGAGGCTTAGTCTGAAGCCATGTCTTAATGGTGTTAATAGACGAGGAACAAGAGATGGGAGCGGGGGGGGCGGGCGGGCGGGCAACGGAGGGATGGGAAAGGGACAAGGAGGTCGGTGCAGGAGGCTGAGAGGGAAGGAATGTTACAGGCAGCCAGGAAGGAAGGAAGGGAGGGAAGGAAGGAACAAGAGTGAGGGTTCAAGACAAGCAGAACCAGAGGGAGAGGGGTGAGTGACAAGGAGGAGGAGGAGGAGGAGGGGGAATGAGGTTTGTTTAGTTCTTTTGTGGAAGCGGGTGGGGGCCTCGTCTTAAGCTTTTAGACAACGTCAACAGGCGGCATTAGTCACATGACGTCTCGTACCCGCTTCAGTGTGGCTCGGCTCAACAGCAACCCACAGACTTACCGACTCCGTCCCTTAAGTGTTGTGCACACGTTTTTATGTGCTTACATATACTCCGAGGAAGAGGAATAAGAGCAGGTAACAGTGTATTTGGAGAGGTCGCAGCTTTGTTTACTTTTACACTTACACTGTGTGACTGAAAGAGAATTACTGTGTGGGATGGTGGTTTTGTGCCTCTGTGTGCCTCACAGTAACAGGCCGGTGCGTCGCTTTGTCAGGACCCGTTGCTCGTTTTGCTCTTATCAATGTGTTAGGAAGGATGGGTTGGTCTAACAGAGTGTGCGAGTTTGCCCCGGTAACCTTAACTCACAAAAACAATCATGAATAAGTTGTTTGTTTTCTGATTTTGTGTGTGTGTGTGTGTGTGTATCGGCGTGTTTCTAGGGCTCTCCTGCGGTTCTGCTCAGCGCCATGAACACAACTGCAGTGTGTGAGCGTCTGAGACAGCTAGATGGAATCGACCCCAGCATGCTGCCTCAGTACTCGTCCACCATCAAGAAGGTGCGGCTGTCGAGTTCAAAAGCCAATGTTTTTATTTATTTTTTTACCTCATGACTTTCCTTTTGCCATACCATTTAAAAAAAAAAAATGTATTTATACAAACCAGTCAGTCCATTCCTTGTCCAATGTAGGCTAATATAAATGGAAGAGTGCTGTCTCAGTGCAACATTGATGAGCTGAAGAAAGAGATGGAGATGAACTTTGGCGATTGGCAGCTCTTCAGGGGAACGGTGAGACTGCATCTCTCTTTACTTACCTCACACCCTGGTTTAATATTGTTGCGGTTTGCCTCTTCATGATGAATGGGGTGGTTTTTCTTTTTGTTTCACAAGTATATATTATTATTTTAAATTACATACGTTCTCCTCACTCTGTGATACTGCCAGAGACTCAGCCCTGCCAGCGCCCTCCTGTTGACATCATCTCATAAATACGACATCTTGTACTGCTAAGATATTGGGATGGAGATTTCATAATCCGTATTAAGGGAAAGGCGCTATTCGGTCAGCCAAGAGCCGGCTGAGCCGGCCTGAAATCACTTACACATGTAGCCGGCTTCACTTCATCAGATGTCTGCCTGGGCTCTTAATACCAAACCAGAGCCCTGGGTTGGTCGTGTTTTTAGCAGAGCTCACGTCGGAGCAGCTGGAAAGTGCAGTGGCCTTAAAGCTGCACACACTATCCAGTTTTGTGTTGCCAGGTTGCAGCCAGCACAGACATCTGGTCCAAGATGGCTGACTGATATCTGGATGAAGGGAGGTTCTGTCGGGGGAGGAAGGGCCATCTGAATATCTAGTTGGGCAACAAGCCTGTTTTTGTTGCTGTTGGTAGTGTGTTTTGTGTCCGGTAACAATTGTCCCGATGGCGTTTTGATCCCAAAAAGATCGTTTGAAAATGTCTTTTCCCAGGTGCTGGAACTGCGTCACTCCGAAACCCAGACCATGCTTCAAGACGAGTGCCGAGCTGCTAGCGAACAGGACAGCAGCTCGCACAACGGGGAGCCCAGCAGACGCTCAGGGGGGGCCCAGCATGAAGCGGCAGCCTTCAGCCTGAATCTCAGCTTCGAGGAGCTCAGCGGAGCCGGGCTGGACGAACCTCCGAGGCACAGCAACAACTCCCACTGGCCGGTCAGTCTCCCTGTCAGGAGCTCAGTGTAAATCTACCACAACAGCTGATACGATCAAACAGTCGTGAACTGTGCGTATGCACACTATGCTAACCCACATAAACATGCAGAGACATTAAGCGCCCAGACCAACTGTCACATGACCACGGGGGCCGCTGCATTGAGCCACTGGTTGGGTGAAGCTCACTGGTTTCACATTAATGTGGTTGCGCGTGTGAGAAAAGAGCTCGACAGAGAGAGAGCGTATGTTGCTTTCGAACATGGCAGAGTTAAAAATGCACACACTGCAGAACACCAAAAGGTGTCGAGGGGCCCCCCGTTTTATATTTCACCTTCCCCATTCCAAATTTGCTAAATGTCTGCGCAAACACTTGCATGTAGGCCACTGGCTTTGCTGCTATTTTCTGATCTCACTTTGTGATCTTCTCCAGATTCGCATCCTCCAAAACTGAACACACACGCCACAGCTTTCATTGCCACTCCTCCGTGTGCGGACCTTTGCCAAAACTTTTTCGCTGAATCTCATTCTCATGTTCTAAATATTTCATTGGTTACTAATGTGATCGCGAAAATTTTACGTGCAGCATTTTTCTATTAATGATATTCAGGAGTAAATTCAGCCCACAACCATACAGCGGTCTCCATCTTCAAGAACTTCAACATGAGTATATTCTTAAACACACTACCTCTTTCTTTTTTTTTTTTTTTTTCGTCAGGCGACTAATCTCCGCACCTTAAGCATGTCCAGCCTCAACTCTCAGGAATCCTCCAATGATATCTGCAAGCTGACGGACAAGCAGCAGGCCGAGTACCACGATGCCTACAAGGAGTACATCGCTCAGATGGCGCAGGTGGAGATGTCCGGCGGCGGCGGAGAGAGGCCCGTGCAGCCCCACCCGGGACAATTTCTTCAAGCTGCCAGCTCAGAGGACAAAGGGGTGGGTGGACAGTCACAAGTACACGGAGTTCTAGCCATTGCACCACTGAGAGCATACATTGACTTGAAGCTCCCCCGGTTTGGTTACAGCGCGGTGACTATTATTCAGTCATTAAATAGTGTAGACATTCTGAGCCTGTTTGTTGTGTCTTTGTAAATGTATTCCTTTTGCCTGTGCAACAGCAAATGTCTTATTCTGAGCTGGGAAAGGAGAGAGCTCCCCTTCTTTCATTTCGTAATCATTTGCATATAGTCTTTGTTTCTCTTGGGATGTAAGGGAAGGACACGACTCCGCTCTTCAGAGGCCTCTTGGCCAATAGCACAAGAAGCTATGCATATTCATGTTCTTGTCATTGATCTTCTTCCCTCTCTTCAGGCCAAGGAAGGAGCTGACCAAGACAGCCGCAAATCCTTCACCAAGAGAGGCTCCAAGCCTAGTGATGCCGCAGACTTCCCTTCAGGGGCCGATGCCCAGCCTCTAGACCCCATCAGTGAAGAGGATGAGAAGCTTGACCACAGCACATTGTCCAGGATTTCAGGCTTCAGGAAGAAGGTGGGCGGGTCATTGTACCACAAGCTGCCCAACGATGAAGACTCCAGCCCCGAGGAGGCCGACAACACAACACCTCTCCTCCGCAAAGAGGCTACAGCTGGTGCTCTGGGCTCCTACAGCAGCTCCCAGCCCGCTGGCCTCCTGCCCAAGCCCGGCTTCCTCACCGAAATCCTCCTGGATAAGAAGGACTCGTCCGACTCAGGGATGCGCTCCAGTGACAGCTCCTCCGACCGCTCCCTCGAGGAGGCTGAAGGGGACGCCGACGGAGAGAGGGAGCCACTGAAGCCCAGCCTGATTGAACTGGAGCTGGAGGGTCTGGTGAAGAAGCGAGGCCTCCTCCCCAGCAGCCTGCAGGACGCGGCGGTGGTGCGCATGTCCATCTGCTCCGAGGCAGCGTCCGAGGCCAGCCTCATGGCCAGCAGCCCCGATGAGGGGTGGCCGTCTCACGGGGTCGGCAACCTCAACTGCTCCACCGGCATCGGCACCTTCAACGACAACGCAAACAGCCCCGACAACACCGACAACGGGCCCCAGCAGCCGCTCAACATCACAGGCATGGACTCCACCTCCACGTCGCCAGCTGTCATCATCACCCCCGGCAGCGGCAGCACTGCCAACACCACCACCACCGCAGCCATCCACAACCAGAACCTGCGCACCATCAGCCTGGGGGACGAGACGGAGAGCGTCCTCTGATGAGCTGACGGCCGGTCTGAAAGCGGCCGAGGAGACGATGTCGTTATAGAGTTGGTGTTTGTGTTGTACTGTCAGGAACAGTGGTGCTGTGAATCAAGAGTAGATCATTCGAAGGCTTTACTTAGTTTAAAAAAAAAAAATGTAAACAATGAAGAATAGACGAATGAATAGGTAGCAAAAATACTTCTGTCAGATCAAATTGGGATTGCTTTTAACTGTCCCATGCATTTGGAGAATTTTAGTGAGTTCTTTGTTGTGAGAATCAATCTAGTGTAGCCTTGTAGTCTTGTGATGACCTGTTAAATGTTGTGGACATGTTACAAAAAAGGCAGTCGTGACCAGAGGAGCTGGTTGTTAACCGTTGCCTTTTTTTTTTTGGTGGTTTGGTGAATATTTCAATGGATGTCAGTTTAGACAGTTGTGCAGTGTGTTGTTGGCAACGTCTGTGATGGATGAAGTGCATGCACTAGTGCTGATGTATTTTCAATAGGTCCTTCTGAAAAGGCATTCACTTCAATAAACATTTTGCTATGTGGCCCTTTGAAACGAGTCTGTTTTTTCTTCTTTTCTTCATGCAGGGAAGTGCGCTCTTGGTAGAGCGGAGCCTCAGTGGACTTAGAATCCGCTTGTGAATACACCGGCATACTTAAAACCAAGAGTCTTCTGGGTTAGGGTTTTAATATTTTACCAAATGCGGTTCGGAAGAACGGAGAGACGTGCGAGAGGGCGTCGCTGCCTGCGCGTCTCCTCTCCGATAGATGGCGCACTGTGCATACAAACCCGCTGCAGGCTGGCGGCACGGACCCGGTCTGTCAGTCTGCAAAACTACACGAGGATTTTAACTTAAGTTTGAAAGGAATTCATTTTCATCGTGCAAAGAGTGAGTATTCGAGAAAGATCCCACAAAGTCGTCCCTCGGGGGCAATTATCAAATAACTTGGCGGCTCTGTGGTGTGAAAATATGCCAGAGGCCATGCTGCATTTCAGGAAGGAGATGAGTGACAGTTGGCGGTTAAAACAGCCAAACCTCTGATTCAACCTTTTAAAATACAGCGCGCACTGCAAAATTTCACCTTCGGACATTCGATCGCTTTGAATTGATCACCCGATTGATGAATGATCCAAACGATACATCGCACCATGGCTTAGAGCAGAGTCAACAAGTTAAAACACACGCTCATCTGAAGCAGTGTTTAAAGGGGATGAACTAAGTCTGATAAATGTGGAACCTGTAACGCATCCTAGTTTCACCCCCGAGTTACATTTCTAGAATTTTCCAGTTTTGTTATTAAAAAAAAAAAGACCTACAGCCCAATGGTTTAATCAGTCACACAGAATCATTTAATCATGTTTACTTAACTTCGCATGAAGGTCATGAAAGTCAAAGTGCAGACAGTGTGTTTTGGGCCCCTATAGGTCACATACTGCAGGTGTGATGAGCTTGTGGGATCGGTTTTCGTAGTAAGTACAGTACATACAGTACTGCCATGTCCTAATAGCTCCATAGAACGTCACCTGGGAATCGGATTTTACGCACTGATGACAATTCTTACACTCTTCTTCTCCCCCCCAATGAAAGATGTTCATGTTGCGTTTTTGATTTATTTTGTATAAAAAAAAGGTACAATTTACATTACTTTTATAAAAAGTTTCAGCATAATTAAGTACAACATTACATTTTTGCAGAAGTTTCGAATTCCTGCAACTATACAAGATAAACTCCCGATAAGAGTTCACAAGGTTTCATTCTTTCATTTTTACTTCTTTTTTTTATACAACGTCCAGTCCTTCATGTGCCAACGGTTCTGACAAGACAAGACTAAACTTTTTACAGTAACTAACCATGTTGTCTTTTCTATTCACGTTCGCACCCTTCGCAAAAAAAAGCGAAGACTTCAACAAGGAGAGGGACAGGGTTCGGGGGGGGGGGGGGGGTTGAAATAATCCTTGTGACAATAATCTCATTTTTTTCCCTCCCATTCTCGGGAATATAGCGCGCCTTCCATTCCAGAAATGGAACCACAAATAAAAATAAAAAATAAAAAGTCTTAAGTTAAATAATAATGAAGTGTCCATACAGAAAACACATCACAATAGATTGTCCCATAATAAGCAAAAGTCTCTTGATTTCAGCGTCAGCAGATAGAAAAAAAAATAAAAAAAAAAAAATCCAGGCCTGGAGGACAGAGGTTGGAGTGGGGTAGGGGTGGAAGGGTTGTGGAGTGAGGAGGGGAGGGGAGGGGGGGGGGGGTTGTCCTGCTCCCCAGGTCCCGTGTGTCTGTGTATGTGTTTTTTTTTTGCGTCTTGACCAAACACCTGCAAAAGATTGAAAAAGAGAGGCGTGTTTAGAAAATGCAAACAGGGCAGAGATCCGGACAGACTGGCGCCAGGGAGGAAGCCGCAGTTTTTAACATTTAACCAAACACTCCCAATGCAGAGCAAACCCTGCTCCAGATGTACACAGAGAGAGAGAGAGAGAGGGAGAGAGGGAGAGGGAGAGGGAGGGGGGGGACGCACGCACACACTTTCCGCACAACTTCAACCTACAATCTGGGGAAGAATCAGCGTAATTGCCGCTCAGCTGGCGCCTACCCACTTCTTGTACCAATTATGTGCAGACATCGTAGTAGCAGTAATCCAAACAGCCATTATTTTCCTGTTGCAGATGCTCTTCATTATAGACACAAGAGGGTATAATACAACCCTGACGACTGCTACTTATATACAGTAACACAAGCAGCCTGGAGCCAATTTATGCCGACTCCATGCCACCAAAGTCCAATGCAAAATGGCTCGAGACGTCATTCTTCCATCGGTGGGGCTCACCTTACAGAGAGTTTACACTAAAAGGGAGCCATATGCTGTCCATCCCTATTTATGTATATATATATATTTTTTTTTTAGATACGGATCTTCTACAATATTTATATAGTTTAACTCTCCTGGGCAAAAACTGACGCCCCAGCCATGCAGCGCATTCTCATGCAAAACCCACTGGGGAAACATTACGGCGACGCGAGGCGTTCGACCACGTTCGAACAAACGGGATCCGCAAATGGTGATTGTGCTCCCGTTCTGCTCCAGCAGACTGGCAGACAGGCTGCTAGCGGAGCCCGAGAGCCCCGGACAGAATGCAGCAGCAGACACGAGGACAGCAGACTTACCGCTTTTAACGATGCAGGGTCCGGCTGTCATCTGTCATCAGCGCTGATGGCAACTCCGGGGACTGGAAAAAACAAACAAACAAACAAACAGACCAAATGTTAATTCTTTACGCGGCGCCTGGTCGCGGAAGGCTGGCGTCGCACACAGTGCTGTGCGGCTCGACGGCTATTCCTCATCTTATTCTGTACGAAAAGAAGAAGAAGGAAGGAAAGAAAGAAAGAAACATGCCATTTTCTTTTTTTTCCCTTCTTCCAACAAGCCATTTTGTGCGAGTTACGCATAGGCTACAAAGGCGCACTGGTTATGCGCACAAATCCAGTCTACATCTTCCACAACACACCGGGCAAACGTTCCCCTCCTCATCCCCCTCTCCAATTACGATCCCTTGTTTAGCTACAGTGTAATTTACCTGTAATGACAAGATGCTGATATCCGTGTTGAGGGTGGTCAGGGGGGTCCTGGATGGAGCCTGCCCCGGCCGCGCAGGGTGATGCAGGCTGGTTAGTGCGACACTTGAGTCCAGCGCGATCTGCAGGTCCAGGATGTAGTCGATGACATGCTGCAGGATTTCCATCTTGCTGACGTTCTTGTTCTGGGGGATGCTGGGCACCAGCTCCTTCAGCTTGGAGTAGCAGTCGTTCATGTTGTACAGCAGGCTGAGCGGGTCATCCACCGGGGTCTTGCTCCGCGAGATTCCCAAGGAGTGCTCTGATATATTCGCGTTGTTTTTCCGGAAGGACCGCACGGGGCTTATTGCTTTCATTGTTGTCAGTGTTAAGTTAGGCGAGAGCGCGGTCGCGTGTGTCGATAATCTTGCTTCTTTTTTTTTTTTTTTAATGTCCTGTATGTGCCAGACGATCAGCGGTCAGACTGGAGAACCAAGCTGTCAGTGTGCTTTATATAGGCAGGAGGCAGGGCATGCGGCAGAGGCGGGTCCAATGCTCTGATTGGACCGACGGGACCGTCACTCAACGCCGTTTGGCTCCACCACCGGCTCTTTACGCTCAGATCCCGCCCCTTTTCCACCGCGTTACCAGTGGCAACGCATTTCGAAGGCGGAACCCAGAGGGCGCTTCAGCAGCTCCGGTGGGCAATTTGGAAAATTAAGCCCTTACCTGTTTCTGATCAGGAAAATTAATGATTTGCGTGGCTTTCAGTTGATTGTGGACAATGTGTGAGCACGTGCCGATACCTGTGCCTGGCGCAATTTAAATCTTGCGGTTTTTGCGATGAAAATCAAGCCCCAAAATCTGTTTGAAAATGATTATTCCCATTCAGTAAGTAAAAATGATTTTTGATGGACGTCAGAGAGTTTATGCATCATCTAACAGACAGGGAGCGATCACTCATCACGCTTCATTTAGTTGCCATGTGCAGGTTTGGAGGTGTGCACCAGTGATGACAGGGACCAGGCGCGTCTGATGATTCTTAATTCGCTTCAGGCCGGACCGGTGTGAAGGCAAGTTTCTGAGACTGAAAAACCAACCGAGGGGGGGGGGGGGAAATGTTTGGCAATCTGAAACACGCCAAATATGTTCGCGCGTATTTATGCTGTGGAAAATAAAGCCTCTAAAGCTATAGCGCATGTGGGAAAACTTACACAAATATATTATATTTGGTCATAAGAATCATTGTCTATATTCCATCTATCGGGAGAAGCAGTGTCTCGCGTTTACAATAGTGTGTTGTGTCAAAACGTTGATGATGCGCACGATTAAAAATAAAAAGCACATCCATTACACTTTAGCATTATGACACAAATTCCTTATCATTTGAAAGGTTTTGTCTACACTCCACGTTTCAGCTGGACGTGTGTATCCCTCCTCGCGGCCATGTAAACCTTGGTGCTTTTAAGTGTCCGAGCGCATCTAAACGCATCAGTTCTGGTCTCGTGCACTTCACCTGAGCATGTCGTGTGTCAAAGTTCACTTAGTCACGGCCTACAAATGTGTCTTTCATATCTGCGCACGTGAAGAGGGGATTAACCGCTATTGACACTTTCACGTTTTGTGAATGAGCCATTTGTTTGTGGGAATTACACGCTTCACTCCTCTGCTGGAGGTTGGGGGCTGTTTGATGCCGCACGAAATGCCCCCGGGGGGCAGTTGTGGACTTTTCGTGATTTTCACGAATATTGCATTGCATTTCCCTTGATTTAAAAAAGGAGAATTATTTCTAGGTGGAGGGGCTGATCGCGATGAGAGATTTATGAGAGTGGCCATTTCTAGGGTTTATTTGATGTATTTATTTTTTGCAGAACAATTCACCTGAGAGACACAAACAAGACACAAAGTAATTGCCATGGACAAAAGGAGAGTGGTTTTGAGTGTACGGCCTAAAGAGCTGTTCCTCCGTGGAGTCAGAAATAGTACAATAATCTATGCGATGATGAATTTGCGTCCCTGTCGCATGTTTCTTTCTAAATGCAGGAAAAACACCATCTGTGTCCTCTTTTTACGCGGCGTTCTGTTCACGCGACACGGACAGCTTCTCCTTCAGCTGTCCGGCGATGCCGTTTCCTCACGAATTTCTAATCTCACGTGAAAGCTCCTGTGTTTTTTTTTCCATCCACATCTGGCGCGATGGATGACGTTTCCATTTGCCCCACGTTCTTCCCCGTCGTTCCCACAGCGGAGCGCATCTCGCGCGGCGCCTTTTGAACGCTGCCGGACGGGCAGAGGTGATGACATCGCGCCAGACGCACGTCGGCGCAAAAGCCGAGCGCACGTGCAGCGGCCGCCGCCTCTCTCCTTCTCCTCTTCCTCCCAGTTTTTCTCTTCTCCTGCTCTTCTTCCTCCTCCTCCTCCTCCTCCTCTCCCCTCTCGCTGCGCTTTTGGAGCAGACTCTCTGGCGCCGGTGCCGTGACGTCACCCTATTCACAGCAGCCCTCGAGCCAGCCCTCGCGGCGCCACCGAGGCGGTTTCCATGGAGACGGGGTTTCGGGGTTGTCAATCAGAAGTGCAGGTTCTCAGCTGATCAACCCCGGGACCGGGGTACGTGTGATTCCTTACTCCGTTGGATTATAATCTACTAGGAGGATAATATTACATTATAGTAATGGCTGGGAATAGTTTTTATACTTCACAGATTCCCTGTGATGATCTCGCTGAGGGACAGTGGGACCTTCATGGATCAGTGAGGACAATCCACTGATGTCATTAAATGGTATGATGCATTGGAGTAATTGGTCTATCTCAAGTAAATCGGTTGTTTTTTAAATGTTAAATTAGTCTACAACCAATTGGAGCGTGCGCTGTGAAGCTGCCTCTGCTGTACTCCCCTTTCCTCTCTAATGTATTGATTTGAGAGAGGACTCAGTCTAGATGCAATGTAGTTTAAACTACAGCTGTTTCCAGATGTCTCATCACGATGAGCTCAACTAATCCAGACCCCCTATAAAGATTCCAAAGTGCATGAATGGCCAGCTAAATGTATGTATGTCTCCACCATATGCCTCCACAACCAAACAGCCCAAAGTGTTCCCATGCAGCAGGCGAAGAGCCACAAGTCATCTGTGAAGTTTCCCTGAAGTTTCTTTTTGCCACATCCGAGTCACAAAGACATTCCTCGGCGGCTCGCCTCTGCGTCCCCCCCCCCCTTCCCTTCCCATTAGTTCGGGTTCAGGAGACATTTGGTTTGGACAACAAAGCGGAGCTGCCAATCGGCTCCGGTGCGCCCCGCAGCTGCAGCCGGCGTCGGGCTGCTGGGATCCGGTCAGAACTTGTTGATCCTCCCGCCCTGCAGATTTCTCTTCGTTCTTTCGGTTAAATAAGAGCTGATTCGAAATGATTTTCGTCACGTGTTTATGACGCGCATACAAAGAAACTAACTAAGTGAAGGGTATCTAAATGTAGGTTATTCCCCATGCACCCAGAAAACTTTGGTTAAAACTGTAAGGTAATTAATGTAATAACATGCGGGAAATAAAGGGCAGAGGCTACACTAACCGTAACAGAACAGAAAAAAAGAAGAAAAAAAAACCTTAATGTTGGAGTCGAATTGAAGTGCCGATTCTTTCACATCCCTGTATGCACAGTCGAGTCGAAACTTACTGCATTTCTTTTAAACCCTTTACTCCCTAAAACCTGCATGTAAACACCACCGTGTCTAGCACGAAGGAGCCTACATTGAATTCAGCTCGTTTTCACAGTGCGCGTCCGTCCGAGTCACAGCAGCCGCGTTGCGCATTTCGGTGACTTCCTCTCCATCTGCGTCATGCTCTCCTCCACCGGGTCGCGCCTGGCGCGTGGAGGAGTGTACTCATCCAAGGGGGACTCCTGTAGCAGCTTCGGGGCGTGGTCTGGTGTTATCCACCCTCAGTCTGCAGTGATGTAGTGGAGGGGGAGGCTGTGATCAGAAAAATGAATTGCAATTGCATTAAAGCTCTTGTAATGCAGTGTTATGCCACAACTAAGATCATCCTTATCATATAATCCGTTTTTTTGATAATTTAAGTATTTTATTTTTCATGTCAGTAATAAAGATATCATCCTCAGAGTCCGGGTTTTATCCAACTAATACGCCAAGATATATAAAATATCCATCCCCCCATTCCCAATCCCCCCCCATTTAAGAAGTTGTAACAAAAAAATAATAATAGTAATTTCCTGTTGATCGACTTATTTTTTGAACACACATTTAAGGTCTAATACAAAGTCAACTGCCAACAATCATAACAAAATGTTTTGTGAAACAATTAACCTTTAATAATGAACAGATGTGTTTACTGGACACATTTTATGATTCATTCACAGATTCACCATGTGTTCATGAATTCATAACGTGCCTTTTATCTATCTCTAAAATGAAAACTACTGCATCCAGCATAGAAAGACGCTCTGATTGAATCTTTGGCCCTGCCTAAAAACACATCTGGCCTGCCACTGTCTTCCTCCCTGTCCACCTCCCACCTCTCTCCGTTCTCTCCTGCGGTCCAGATGGGACTTTCTCTGCTCTCTGAGCAACAGCCACGGAGGCCTTGGCTCTACTGTGAGGTGAGAGGCTGCAGCGGGCCCACGGGGTGAGGTGGATGGACGGGAGAGATGGGAGAGATGAGGTGGCCAGTTTGGACTGGAAGACAAAGGCACCATGGTTACCCGAGTACCTTCCAGGCTGGGTCGTGGAGTGGCCACTGCAGGAGGTGGGACGGGAGGCAGGCGCCGGCTAACGCCATTCCTCCTAACGCCATTCCTCCTAACGCCATTCCTCCTATTGCCATTCCTCCTAACGCCATTCCTCCTAACGAACCCCGGCAACTAGTCGTCCGAAGTTATCGGAAATCAACTTTTTTTCTTCTTCTTTTTTTCCCCACTCCGTCCTTTTGGCCAGCGCGACAACCACCAACCAGTTGGCAGTGTGGAAAAGTTGGCTTCAGTTTAACTTTCAAGCAATATTGCCCGTTGGCATACAATCACACGCTAACATTGCTGTGTCGCCCACCTATCACGGCGGCACAGCTGTCACTGCAGCAAGCAGTCTGTACCCCAGTAATCAGATATCTGCATATCTACACTTTCACACCGGGAGTATGACAGTGTGGCTCTAGTCGAGCACACTGTCACAAGATGATTTTCAAAATCATATTCTTTTTTTTTCTCTGCAGCGGGGGAGATCAGAGATGGTAAGTTGCAGGAAAATATGGACATTATCATTTGGTATTAATGAGCATTGAGTCAGTCATGTGACGTGTGCAATGACAGCCTAATGGGCCTTCACTCGCAAGCAAATGAATGGTGTGGATGTCGTTTGAATCCCACTGTGCAGGCGGTCAGCTTCCTCTATTCCGTGGGGAATTGAAAATGTATGTGAGACCTGAAACTAGCTTGTGATACCACCTTTCGCCTGGGACTTCTTAGAATCTGTGGTAACACGGTTTTGTGTATGTGCCTTGACGACATTATGCATCGCTTGGTCAACCACGAAGATTGATTCATTTCAGGGAACTTCACACATGTAGATGTTGACGATCACTGCCCTTTCGCAGTGATTAACACATTACTTTTTTTGCATTAAAGACAACAAAGTGTGAATCATCTTAAGTATGTTGCAATTGAAAAATCATATGTTTGAAATGAAATTTACATAATAGCAGTAAAAGTGCTGAGATTGCTTGTCAGCTATAATAAATATAACATATTCTACAATAGCCAACATACTGTAATCCTTGCATGCAGCAAACAGGAAGAATTGTAGCACATTTCGGAAGCCAATTGATATCATTACTTTAAGCGGTTATCCCAGTTTGTATCCAGTAACTTTGCTTTATTTATATTCCGACACTTTGAGGCTATGTGTTTTTCAAATTGAAGACAAGAAGCATCTGCTTTTTCTAACCCAGCCAACAGTAACGCTAACGCTTAGGACACTCGTGTTTCAGTGTATGCTGTCTTTGTTTTTTTAATGTGAAATGTGAAAATATCACATTAGGTCAGGTCAGATGCGTCATAGCATTTGACTCCCTTATTAAACGAGGGATATTTCAGTAAGCTAACGCTAATTCACGCAGATGGCTTGGCTACTTTAGCAGTGGCCCCCGTTCCTTAGTATTGTGACCCCCCCCCCCCCCCCCGTCCAACCCGACAGAGCAGAGCAGGACATTTAGGACTGAACTCTACACCTCAGCAGAGCTGCGTTTCCTGGTGCTGTATCTCTTTAATGCAGCAGAGCCCACTTCCTTATAACTCACAACCCTCTGACCACAGTCATCTCGCTCTTACTCAATCTTTATCTATTTATACAGCACAGAGGGAAGGGAGTTAATGTAGGAAACCCAGTCCTTTCCGTGAAAACAGAGAACAGGTCGGTCGTGTCTGATTCATGGGTCTGTCTCATGCCAGCGCTGGCCACCCGTGCTTGTGCTGTTTCCACCGCGCTAAATTATGTGTGTGATGCTTGGAGAAAGGTTGCACCATGTAGGCTTTGAGCAACTAGGCGCTGCTTTAAAGAACGGAGAATTGTTGGCCTTCAACAGATTTTCGACTTTTTGGGGTTTAAATAAAAATGGTCTATACTTATACTAATAAAATAATTGGTAAAATAAAAATAGAATAACACCATAACTGCCAAGATGCTTTCCACTGTGGTCTAGGCGTGACTTGTTGTTTGCAGAGCAAGTGTGAAAAATGCAAGTGCACCAGAAAGTCCAGATTTTCAACTATGGCTGTCTTCCAAATCATTCCCTCATTCACTTTATTTCGCAATCACGGCGATTCTACATACCTACAGGGCAGGGGCCGTAGGGAGGATTTTAGAAATATTGAGGTCATATGTCAAAGCCCTCCTCAGGCCACCCCTATAGTTTTCTATAGGGTGTTTTAGTGTCTTAATTTGACTGTTTTGGTTCACTCTCACAGCTCCCATGGCGTTTAGTTGTCTTCACACCTCCCCACACGTAAAGGGAAAAACACAAGATAAAACACAAATGGTCTGAATTCACTTTGTACCTTTTGCAAAGCGAATCTCTTGCTGTAATCCTTGTGATGTAATCGATGCACGGTGCAGTTGCCTTACTCATAAGAAAGTTGGATGATTTGACTCCACTGGTTGATCAAGCACTTTGGGCGGCATGGTGGCCTGGTGGTTGCCACTGTCGACTCACAAAAATAAGAGTTTGCATATTCTCCCACACTCCAAAGGCACGCAGGATAGTCACCCCCGCGACCCCCCCCCCCCCCCCTGGGGTAAACAACATAGAAGAGCCCTAGTGAGCTTCTCGTCATTCACACTTTTTTTTAAATTCCCAGACTTGAGAGACCTTTAAATAAACTGGTTAAACGCGTGCTCTGGTTGCTGAAGACCTGGCCGATCACGGCCCCCCGGCTGAACATCTCTCTCGTCGCCCCCCCCCCCCCCCCACCCCACATGCAGATTTGCCGCTGTGAGCACATTGAAGTGGTCAGGTGGATCACTGAGAAGCACCGCTTCTCAACTGATCACAACAACAACGGTTCTCACGGCCTTAATCCTCTTTGGCTCTTATCTGTCGCCCCCCCCCCCCTTCACCCTCCACCCATCTCATCGGCTCAGCGGGATAAGACCTACCAGCAAAGACTTTCTCATGCCTTTCTCTTTTGGTATGCTTTTAATATCCCTTTGACTCTCTCTTTCCTCTCAGATTATCTGTCTCGCGGCGTCATCGTTTTCTCTCGGTGTCTTTTCTTTGTCTCCTTTTTCCTTTCGTCCTCGACCTCACTTTTGCCAGTTTTATCTGCTCTCTCACACCAAGGGCATCTGGGCTCTTAAAGGACTCTCTCAACACTTTGACTAACAAAAAGCCCGGTCACTTTTTGAAATGAAGAGCCCGGGTCTTTGGACGGCACCCGCTAAGCCCCGTTTTAAGTGAAGCCTCAGTCTCTTATCAACAATAGCTTCAGCCCTGTGTGTGGACTAGGATGAGGCATAGAGGCGGCTCATTCAGGACGGTGGGAAAACTAAGCAGCAGCCCGGGAAGAGAAAAGAAATACTTGAATAACAACTTTCTTCAGCTGTTGCATCTTTAAATCTTTGTGATGTCATTATATGACATCATCAAAACCTGCTGTGCTTCATTTTGCCACCAGTTTTTTTTTTACTTTCCCGACCAGCTCCACAGTTTGTCCCAGCCAACACAGGTTAACGTGGCCATTTGCTTTGATGTCAGCGGAATGAATCAACCTTTAAAGGCTGTTAGTGTTATTAAAAACGCCCCAGAGGGAGCAGCTATGGCTCGTAGCGTTTCCAGGCTCTGTGTATGTGTTGCAGTTAGCTTTAGATTATTGGGATTTATTGGAGTAACAAGCTAATGGAATTAAGGTGGTGGATTTCATGCGCCGTTGCCAGAATTCAGCATTAAAAGGATGTGTGCTGAATAAATAGTGCTTTAAGTAGATGAGATTCCGACACGGGAGAGATTCGCTTGTCAGAGCAGCATTGTGCGCTTGGCTCCTGAGCCAGTGAAACTGTCAAGTGTGCGAGCTGGCCACGGATAGATGGATGGATGGAGGATTTCTCTCTTCTTTTTAAAGTGCAATTTTAGCAGCTGAAGTTGACGAACTCTTCAAACGCCGAGAGCAAAGAAACTTTTTACCCGCTCCTATCCGGTTCCCGCGTGAAGCGATTGAAAAAGAACTGCTGGAAGCGCACCTAAAAACACCAACACCCGCTCGTTGAAAAATCAAGGATTTCTATACAGGTCTATATTTGCCAGCTAATTACGTACATGAATAGCAGAATCAAAACGAAATCCAAATATTTACCAAAATAAACTCGTGTTTTGTTTCATTTCTCCGTCAGCGGTGCCAGAACAGAGTCCTCTCCATTACAGATAATTCATCTGATGTTTGTGTTTGTTGGTGGATTAGCTGGGAGGCGTTGCTGTTGGCCCAGGCTGTAAAACACTCTCATCTGTATTTTAATGGACTATGAAGCAGTGGGAGGATGTGGCGCGGTGCCACGATTTCACAGTGAAAGAGGGGATCGTATGTAGCAGGTAATCTATTTGTGAGAGTGTTTTATCCGTATAAAATGGAATTAGTGGATGGTTTTGAAGACATATTAAAAAGGCGACACGGAGTGTGTGTGTGTGTGTGTGTGTGTGCGCGTGCGCATGTGCCTCCGTGCCCGAGGAGCCATATTTGATCGATCCTAATTGGGATCTCTGTGCAAAATGTTTGTTTGCTTTAATGACGCTGAGGATGCGAGGTAAAATAATAAATTATGAAACGCATTGGTATGAAATTAGAGTGCAAACAGACTTGAAGTGGTACGGGGTTCACAAAATACACAGGCACGGAATCCACCCTGAAAGAGACACAGCTGTATCTGAATGCATGCACCGTAGCCACTGTGAGTTAGATGGAGGTGATTATGTCAGGTAGTATGGTGGAGTTTTTTTTTTTTTTTTTGGCATCTATGCTTTGATTTAAATGTTCAATCCCCGTCGGCAATTTCCTCTGATGATAAAGAAGTTGGTCACGGCAGATGCTTCATTTCTTACATTATGCAGCTAAAATTTGAAAGTTGAAAGCAAAATGACAGCGTACATTTGTCATTCACACACACACACACGCATCCATATAACTACACACACACACACACACATACAAATACACACAGAGAGAGCTTGCAGATGGTAGGGTCCCTCTAACCCGGCTCTTTGTAGCCCTCTCACAGTGTGAGTAGAGGAGGAAAAAGACTTGTCTTTTATCAGGCGCTGAACGCAGCAGTGTTGACATTGGGATGGCACCTAATTAGGTTAGGCCCAGCGCAGCGTGCATGGTTAACTAGGCTGGCCTAGGCCTCGGGCTCCACAGATCCCAAGGTGAATGCCACACTACAACTGAGAAATGATACCTGCGATTTGCTAATGCGTTTTCAACGTTATCTGTCTTCTAAAAATATGACCGCAAGAAATACACACAGCCGCAGTTATTTTTCCTCTCCCTCTGCAATTAGCGGATGAAACTCTCGGAGCTGGCAGAGTTTGATAAATATGCAGGCATCATTCTGTTCAGGGAGGTGGGATTTAAACAAAAGCCAAGTTTTGTCTGTCAGACTTACAGTTCCCATTACGCTTCATAAAAAGTTTCCAATGAAATACATACTTTTTTTAAGATTAGGATTTTGAGGGCGTAATAAAAGTGTGTGTTGATTCAGAAGGAGAAGGCCAATTAATTGTCTTGAAGAAAAAATACAATTTATTACAGCGTTTTGAAGTTCTTTCCATTTGTTCTCTGTTTTAGTCTCAAAAGTAATAGATTACATCTTGGAATCGGGGGATATTGCAAAGTCAAAACAAGATAAGGCAGGTTGCGTTGTTGTAGCTCGAAGAACTGATTAATTTGAATAAAATGTTTTTCTTTTTCTTTGGTTTGCATGTCAAAACTGGAGTAGCTACTTTTTCCTTCAATTGATTAGCAAGATGGAATGAAATAGAATATTACCAGAGTGGTTGGTCGATGTCGGCCAGTTTTCATCCACCTGAACAATAGGCCTGGATTTTCTTTAGTTCAGTTTAAAGCACCACGACTATGAGGGCTTGATTAAAATGCCATGTTTGTAAATGAAAAAAAAGTCAGTGGACTAAAGGACCATGTGGGACAGAGGGAGGCTGACAGAAGTCCTGTTTGGGTTCAGTTTCACAGTCCTCTTACTTCCCCCAAGAGGCCGCGCTTTGTAGCATCATTAACAGGGTCCTTGTTCGAAATCCCCTTCTCTGATTCCATTTCCGCTTTATTGCCAGTTTGGCCTCATTCAAGTGAAATGGTCAAGCTGGAAAGGGGATGTGAGCTGAAAAAAAAGAGGATGTGTTCTGGGACTGCCCGAATCTTTGTGACACGGAGGATTAAGAAAAAATGACATTTTGAATGATTGATCCGTGTATCGATGTTGATCGGGGATGGAGATGGGTTTCGCGAGACCGGCATCAGAACATCTTGTTCCACTTAAGGTCACATTAGCGCCGCACAGGTGTCCGGGAAGGATAGGAGATGATTTGAATGTCTGAGATGGGTGACGGGAGGAGAGGAGTGTCTGGGCTGCCGATGAAGACAGACAGAAGGAGAGCGCAGCAAGAGGAGGAGGAGGAGGAGTAAAAAGAAGAGCACAGGAGGGTATTGGAGGAGGAGGGGTAGTCCGGTCATGCTCAAGCCAATCTTTGAGTGGGGAAAGACGGAGGGAGGGGAGGAGGGGAGGAGGGGAGGAGGGAGGGGGGGTGGCGGGAGAGAAAAGCGAGCACTTTGCAAGCCACCCAGGCTTCATTACCCCGTCAATCTGAAGCGAGAGAGAGAGAGAGAGAGATAGAGATAGAGAGAGAGAGGGAGAAACAGGCCGGCCAGGGCCCAGCAGTGGGGCCGGATCCATATGGTGCTGCCGGCTCTGGAATGAATAGTGAATGGAGCGGCTGGGCGCTGGGCTGCTGGAATCTGCCTCCAAGCCTTTGTGAACAGGATGACCAAAGACAAGAGGGAGCTCTGCAGATGGCCAGGGCTATAAATAGGTAGCTAGTCTATCTCCGTGCTGTCACTCTTCTTGTCTGTCTGCCTCCCAGCTTCTCCTCACCCCCCCCCCCCCCCCCCACGTGCTATCGGGCCCCCGGTCACCAAAAACGTGAGTGTGGTCCGCACTGCAGGGAGGGAGAGTTGCTCAAACACAAGCCGAGGCAGCCAGGGAGATTGAAGCGCCGTGTTTTCAGTCCAAACTTCTCGCAGATGGACTTTAAAGTGAGTGATAAATCCATGTCCAGATTGAGGGTCCTTTTGTCATTAAACTAAGCCTTAGCACTGCTGTCCATCTGGCTCTGTGTATATGTGTGTGTATCTTGTGTCTTTGTGTGTAGACACTGGACATGATCCGGTAGCGGGAAGAGCACTACAAGGCTTCCTTTTTAAGTGTGGCTGACTGTAGCACACTCTAAGCCTTCTGCTCTTACTTCTTATGCACTTTCTTTCTCTCTCCCACACACACACACACACACATTTTACCCCCAGTTCACGTCTCGAGGCCAGCGTGTGCTTCATCTGTAACAGCCCCAGACTCTGAGGTGCCCGATCTGTAAGACAACGCCATAGATAATTGTTAGGAGTGATGGAGCTCAGTACCAGACCTGTGAAGAAAAAGTGGGAGGTGTGTTTGTGTGTGTGTGTGTGTGTGTGTGTGTATAAGAGGTAACCCACTAGTAAACAGTGAAGCAAGTGGCCTGGATGACTTGCATCTGGACCACACAGTAAAAGGCATCAGTCAGGCTGCTGCTGTGTAAGAACTGAGGCATCGCAACGGAGACCGGCGCCAGAGACAGACAGACACACAGACAGTGGGACAGAAACACAGACAGTGGGACAGACACACACAGTGGGACAGAAACACAGACAGTGGGACAGAAACACAGACAGTGGGACAGACAGACAGAGAGTGGGACAGAAACACAGACAGTGGGACAGACACACAGACAGTGGGACAGAAACACAGACAGTGGGACAGACAGACAGAGAGTGGGACAGAAACACAGACAGTGGGACAGACAGACAGACAGTGGGACAGAAACACAGACAGTGGGACAGACACACAGACAGTGGGACAGAAACACAGACAGTGGGACAGACAGACAGAGAGTGGGACAGAAACACAGACAGTGGGACAGACAGACAGACAGTGGGACAGAAACACAGACAGTGGGACAGAAACACAGACAGTGGGACAGACACACAGACAGTGGGACAGACACACACAGTGGGACAGAAACACAGACACTGGGACAGACACACAGACAGTGGGACAGAAACACAGACAGTGGGACAGACACACACAGTGGGACAGAAACACAGACAGTGGGACAGACACAGACAGTGGGACAGACACAGACAGTGGGACAGAAACACAGACAGTGGGACAGAAACACAGACAGTGGGACAGACAGACAGAGAGTGGGACAGACACACACAGTGGGACAGAAACACAGACATTGGGACAGACACACACAGTGGGACAGAAACACAGACAGTGGGACAGACAGACAGAGAGTGGGACAGAAACACAGACAGTGGGACAGACAGACAGACAGTGGGACAGAAACACAGACAGTGGGACAGAAACACAGACAGTGGGAAAGACACACAGACATTGGGACAGACACACAGACAGTGGGACAGACACACAGACAGTGGGACAGAAACACAGACAGTGGGACAGACAGACAGAGAGTGGGACAGAAACACAGACAGTGGGACAGACAGACAGACAGTGGGACAGAAACACAGACAGTGGGACAGAAACACAGACAGTGGGACAGACACACAGACAGTGGGACAGACACACACAGTGGGACAGAAACACAGACAGTGGGACAGACACACAGACAGTGGGACAGAAACACAGACAGTGGGACAGACAGACAGAGAGTGGGACAGAAACACAGACAGTGGGACAGACAGACAGACAGTGGGACAGAAACACAGACAGTGGGACAGAAACACAGACAGTGGGACAGACACACAGACATTGGGACAGACACACAGACAGTGGGACAGAAACACAGACAGTGGGACAGAAACACAGACAGTGGGACAGACACACAGACAGTGGGACAGACACACACAGTGGGACAGAAACACAGACACTGGGACAGACACACAGACAGTGGGACAGAAACACAGACAGTGGGACAGACACACACAGTGGGACAGAAACACAGACAGTGGGACAGACACAGACAGTGGGACAGACACAGACAGTGGGACAGAAACACAGACAGTGGGACAGAAACACAGACAGTGGGACAGACAGACAGAGAGTGGGACAGACACACACAGTGGGACAGAAACACAGACATTGGGGCAGACACACACAGTGGGACAGAAACACAGACAGTGGGACAGAAACACAGACAGTGGGACAGACACACAGACAGTGGGACAGACACACAGACAGTGGGACAGGCACACACAGTGGGACAGAAACACAGACAGTGGGACAGAAACACAGACAGTGGGACAGACACACAGACAGTGGGACAGGCACACAGACAGTGGGACAGAAACACAGACAGTGGGACAGACAGACAGACAGTGGGACAGACAGGCATGGAAAGAAAGAGAGAGATTGCTTTTTCCCAATTTACCCGGTTTCTGTACCATCCAAAACATTGAGTTTTATTGTTTGGTCCAGTTGGACTTGTGTAGCAGCTGTTGGGGGGGGGGGGGGGTGCACGCTCCAAACACCCTTCTAACATGTATTGGCTCCCTTGTGTTGAAAACGGCAGGTGCTTCCCGGAGGCGGAATCACCAGGTCGGCCACAGATGTGATGCACTGGCTCGACTTGATGACATCACTGCTCTGCTTCTCCTTGATAGAATTGTTTGGGTCGCATCTTGTGTGTGTGTGTGTGTGCGTGCGTGCGTGTGTGTGTGTGTGTATAAGTGGTCTGTTAAAAAAATCTTGGCCCATTAAAGAATACTAAAAATGTATTTTTGTCCCTTGAAATAAAAACCATCATCCAAAAGCTGTGTATCTTCAACATATTTTACCCATTTTGACGTGAAACACCTCTGTAAACAATAACTGAATTAAACCAAAATGAAACCAAGCTTTAAAGATTATGAGAATGTGTCTTAAGACAAACCTCAAGGTGCTTTTTTGTGCCGTTTTCTTGAAGAGCCTTTTCCAGAGGAGGACCCCATCTGTTCAAACTCCAGCAGACACTCAGTCCCTGTGACTTCTAGAGGACAAAACAGAGCCGAGACGGATTCATTCGTGTGACTTATCTGGCCAAAAAGTCAGATAAGCTGCTGTGAAAATAAGAAATACAGTGTTTACCAGCTGGTTGCGAGTGTTTTGTTTTGGTGCGTGGCAACAGTCATTCTCCATCACAGGGGTGTTGTGTTGTGTCACAGCAACCCGGAGTGTCTGTGACTATAGCTGCAGGGGTCATCCCTGAGAATTATGAAGCTTGCACAGACGACTATAAAAATATCTGCGCTGTGGCGCCCTGATTTCAAGTGGCGAAAAAGGTCTTGAAATTGCAACACACTCCCTCATCTCCAAGGGCGAGGTGTGAATATAACATGATTCCAAAGATACAAAAAAAACACATTCTCTACTTGTTTTGAGCTACAGTTCGTGCTGTGAATATCTGTCCATTTGCCCAGCTCCCCTCTGGACTGTTCGGGCTTCAGACGTCCCTAAGTGAGGGTTAGTGTTAGGTGTTAGGGTTCAGACCAAAGCAAACCGGAGACCATAGTGGGAGGGATGAAGGAGACAGAGGGAGCTGCGAGGAGCAGCACAGATTGAACAGGGATCAAGGCCCTCTGCCTCTCTGCTGCCCCCTTTGACTTGTCTTCCTCTTTTTTGGTTCAAGTCTTTTAGCCACTACATGGGACCCAATGGCGCCTAGCCTGTCAGCCCGTGAGGTTCTCTCAGAAGACCACAGAAGTGCCCTCACCACGGCCCCTTCAAGCTTCCATCATGTTACTTTTTTAATGGTACTCGAAGCTGCTTCACAGATACAGTTTTTTTTTCTATATTTTGCACACCAATTTGGGATCGACAGACTTCACCCAGCAGAGCTGAATCGGGCGACTTGCCTTTCCCATGACCCCCCCCCCCCATCACCACCACCACCAACACCGCCAACACACGCACATGGAAAGCACCAAAAGATGACAGACAGTGAGACAGAAGTTGTTTTTGTCTTTTCCTTTTTGTCCCCCGCTTCCGCATATGGTCATCCGTTCTGCCTGCCTGTCTGTCTGTCATTACAGTAAATCAGAGGGCTCTCCGGCTTTATCCCAGCGTCCTTCTGGCTGGGACGGCTGCAGCAGATGTTGGAGCCGGGGACAAAATGGATTTCCCCCTGCTGAGAGCAGCTTTTCTTGCCCTCCTTAATGGAGGCTCCTTGAAATGCTAATGCCCCGCCATTACTATGGCGGTGGTCTAGCATGGTGATGGTGGGAGGAACAAAAAAGGCACAGACGAAAACATTTGTTTTCGCTGAACGGACCCCGGGAAAACCAGACTTTACCCATCCGGGCGGACCGGGGTCCAGTGAAGGTTTGAGAAGGAGAACGCAGGGAGGGAGATATTTGTCCGGGTGTGTGATGGCATCTCCTCCACCGCCCCTCCCCTCCCCCAGTCCCTCCTTTCTTTCGCAGTATTTCAATCCCTCCATCCTTCCCTCAAAGTTCGGCTCAAAAGAGGGATAATGATAATCGAGCATTGGAACGGAACAAACAAAAAAAAGAAGAAGCAATTTCTGCTTTGCACCGTTCCCTGGCATTTAAAGGATCAGCCGGCGGTTCCAAAAATTACGAGGATTAGCTCGGTGAAACCATTTGATGACCGGCCGCTGCCCGCCGCTATCGGAGAGAATCAAACGGCGTAAAAGCAAAGCTGCTTTTGACGAACAGCCTGTCCCTCACGCACGTGTTTTCCCTCGTGGAGGCATGCTGCAGGTGCAGAGGAGGACAGCCCGATGTAGGAGTTTATGTTTAGTGCAGATGACAGAGGCCGCAGGTAGGAATGCGGCGCATTATGAAGAAGCAGCTTTTTACGGCTGTACCGTTGACTACACGTGTGTGTGTGAGGCTAGAAGTGGCTTCTTGCTCTTTTGCTATTTCTTTGCTAACCCCTCCTTTCTCACACACACACACACACACACACACACACACACACACACACACATGCTCACAGATTTATCGCTCTGGACACTCTTGTCCCTGTCAGCAGCTGGCAGGCTGAGTCTTTTTGAGCTTATGTGTGTGTGTGTGTGTGTGTGTGTGAATGCTTTGCACATGGACGTGTGTGCGTGCACGTGTGTGTGTGTGTGTGTGTGTGTGTGTGTGTGTGTGTGTGTGTGTGTGCGCAGAGCCCCAGTAAAGCCTGCTGCTCTGCTCTGCTGTGCTGGCCAGGCCATGTGGCCACTTTAAAGCTCCTTTCTGAGAGTCCTGTGAAGTTGTTAAGGAGCTCCTCTACACTGGCAGTTGGCTCTGGGAATCCCTCTGCCAGCTGTAGGCTGCACACACCCCTCCCTGCTTCACTTCCCTCTCTCTGTGTCTCTCATGTCCTCCCTCTCATGCTCACGTTTCTCTGTGTCCGCTCCCATCTCTGTGCTTTCTTGCCGCCGGTGTTTAGTACGTCGCCGGCCTCTCTCTCTCTCTCTCTCTCTCTCTCTCTGTTTCTCCCTCTCCCCCGTTTCTCTCCCTCTCTGTTCCTGGTTCTGACCGCGGTATCTGCATAATCTATGTGGTGAAACATCATTGCGGACCTTCTGTCTCCTCTGGCAGCGGTCCGGCTGCACATGTTTTCTCCTGTATACCTGCTCAGATCGCTGGAAATGCACTTTTGGCAACCAACATGGAGCCACGTGTGGCGATGATGGCTGTTTAGAAAAAAGTCTCAGTAAGATTAGCAGAAAACAGATGAGCTGCAAGGAATACACTGCGGCACAAATTTAGCAAATAATAGAGCTTATTTGATTTTTTTTTCCCTTCTCCCTAATACAGTAACTCCCACACTTTTGGACGGGCTCACAAACATTTACACACAAGTGCTGGAAGGTCACATCCCTCTTTGAATTTGGCCGACCTTTTACAGAGAGCAGGTGCACCTGTGTCCTGTTCCCTGGCTCGTGCTCCCAAGGTCCGCAGAGCACATCTGCTTGAGTGCACTTGCTTGCACACACAAGGAGGACGTTTGCTTGTATTGTCATCAACTCCATTTGCGGCAGAAGTCCCCGGCTGCATAGTTATGGACGAATTGTTGGAGAAGGCCAACGTCTCCAATATCTATTTGCTGACATTCACTGAGGGTACTTGAAAACTATTTTTTCATCCAGGTATTCTGTACTGATCGTGCAGCAGCTCTTTCTCCAATGGGTTTGTCACTCAGGCAGACATGAAAAATACTTTTAAGTCTTTTATTTCCAAGGTTTATGTTCTCAAAGAAATCTAATGTCATTCGTTTTTTTTCTTAGCTCCCTCAGGACAACAACACCTAAAAAAGAAAGTGATTTTTAATACAACGGAGGGAAACATTCAATCAATCAAACCAATAACCAATAGGTAATACTTTAATTTTAGTTGTTGCAAGAAATGTTTTATTATAGATTATAGAAGTTCCACTATCACTATTCTTTGCTGTATTCGATTGAGCAACTTATTCAAATGAAAAATGCTCAGCTCTTTGTGAACTAGACGGCACTTCTCTAATTATTGACTGACGGTAATTATCGGATGAACGTTTGGAGCTCCTGCCGACTGTCCTCCGTCCTTCTGCCCGTTCCCTCTTCCTCTTCCTCCTCCCCTTCCCCTCCTCATCCTCTCCTCCTCCCATCCTCTTCTTTCTCCAGAGACGGCCGTGCAAGCTGGCGTCCTTTCACTCCACAGATGTCTCTGTTCCTATAGGGCTCTCGCTGCGAGGAGATGTGTTGGCAATCCTGTGAAACACACCTAGCACACGCGCCCGGGCACACACACACATTCGCAGACGCTCGCAGAAACACCCAAACACACGGTGTGATACTGCTGTTGTCGCTGCTGGAGTCGATGTCTGCGAAGACTCTCTCTCTCTCTCTCTCTCTCTCTCTCATCTTTGCTCGCTCGCTCTCCTTCCTTTTCCTGTGTGTCTCCGTTCAAAAGACAGACTGGGAAAAGTAAAGAGAAGAAGCAGAGTGTGTGTGTGTGTGTGTGTGCAAACAACACATCCTGTGTCAACCTGGTGTAGCCAGAGCTCTCAAGTTGGGTGTGAGAAGGTTGTCACCATATACCTGAGGCAGGCAGGATTAACACCTGTTATGAGCGTGTCATGCATATTTGTCAGCAGGCATCGCACTGTATTCATTGTGGATTTTACCTTTTTAAGGTGTGACTTCATCAAGCAAGGCTGAGTTCCTGGATTAGACCGCGGGAACAAGTTCTCAGTAGTCAAGAGAGACTGATGCTGCTGATCCTGGTGGTGCCTTGCGAGGTGAACTTTGGCGAGTGTAGTTCTGTTTGCACATTTCATCCCTTTTTCCTCAAACGTGTGTCCGCGAGGCCGGTTTAGGCTAACATGTTGGTGTGTTTTTTTTTTGTTTTCAGCAGTCGTGCTCTGATATGTTCGGTTGTTGGCTGTACTGTTGTGTGTGTCTGTGTGTGTGTGTGTGTGTGTGTGTGTGTCCACAGCATGGCAGTCCATCTGTCTCCAGGAGAGCAGCTTCCGGTTCTCTCCCTCTCATCTCTGCCACTGCAGGAACACACAACCTGGTCTGACATCCGCTCACACACACGCACACACACACACACATACACACACATATATATATGTATACCTTCTGTCTGTCTATCTGTCTGTATGTTTGCCGACACGCATTTGTCTGTCTGTCTTTCCGCACACGTCTCCGTAAAGCTCATCAAAGCCAGTCATCTGCCTTCCTTCTGTCTCTCTGTCTGCCCGTTTGTCTGCCCATCTATTTGTCTGTCATCCAAACGGTCACAAATAATGGGGCGTGGTGGTGGTGGTGGGGGGTGGGGGGGGGGGAGGGGGGGGTGTTTCACACGTTCCATTTGGCGTCCCCAGCTACAGCTCAATAGAGTGCTAAGTGGCGGGGGGCACAAAATGGCTGCAACAAAGTAGCTACAGGAAAATGGCGACGGATGGGAGGCGAGGAGTGGACTCTTCCAGCATCGCTGCGGCGTCGTCTCGGCTGTGGTTGTTTTGAAGTCCGTGTAAAGTTCAAGGAGGATACATCGGCCCTGTTGACCCTCCATACGAGACGGGCCGGTCCATCGCCCCCCCTCCCCGCTGCTGGATGAGGGCGGGTTTACAATGATTGTTCCATAGATCCTTGTTTGCTGGATGGTGAACAGCGGAGCCAGGGGTGTGTGCGAGCGCGGCGTGCGTGTGTGTGTGTGTGTGTGTGGGCGTGCGTGTGTGTCCGAGGGGGACATTGATTGGAGCTATTTCTGCTTTGCCACATGACAGATGCAGCCTGTTCACAGCAGAAACGTCAATGCCCACACCTGCTTGGGTGGTGGATGTGAGGCATCACTGACGATTGCTTCTGTGGAGCCAGACAGAGAGAGACTGACAAAGTAGAAGGAAGGACTGCCGAAAATCAGGCAGAATGGGAATTATCACTTTGGCACTACATCAGCATTTTATTAAAGATGTGTGTGTCTCTCAAAAAATCAATCTTAAGAATGGTGAAATGCCAAATGTGTCCCGGGCCTGCCGGTTGTTCTTTGTCGCTATGAGGGGAGTTTGGAGGTGAACTGGGCTTCCATTGCAGGGCAATCGGTTCACTTTTTAAATAAAAATAACCTCACACCATTTTGTCCTTGGTGTTTGCCGTTTACAAAAACAGAGAGACGGAAAGAATCATGAAGAGGACTTTTCTGGCAGATAGAACTGTTTTAAATGAAGCAAAAAAAACAAAAAAAACGAGAGCCAGCCCTAAGCGTTGGGGCGTGTTTGACGCAGGTAGGATTATAGGCCCTAATAAGTTATAAATGATAGTAATGGCCATCTGTTCGCCTATGGGGAGCTCCTAGCCAGCTCTGATTTGGCACGCCGAGCTGCGGCACGACAGACACTCCTTTGAGCATTGGGCATTTAGAACGCAGCCACCTCGTGCCTGGGCATTTGCTAAATTCAGACGTGACACTCTGACAGCAGATGCTCAAAGCTAGACTTCAAGATACGAGGATAAGCAGATCTTTTTTTCCCTCCTCGCCAGGAGCATTTTGAAAACTGTACTTTTGGAACTGTCAATTTCTCCATTGACAATTATTTCAAACCAATTAGTTTGGTTGCAGCACGGGTGCCGACAATCAACACCCTGCAGGAAATAGGGTCTGAATGTAAACTATCATTTTAAAACGGTACAAAAAAACGTCTCACCGCTTGGGCAGCAATGGAGTGACTGCTTTGTCCATGGTAACTGTGGCCTCCATCTGTGTGTGTTTGTGCGTCAGGGCTCTGGTCTTAGCCCTGTGGCAGGTGTCTCATCCCATTGCAGTGTTTGCAGTCTGGCCCTTCTAAGCGCTCTAGCCTGTCTGTGGCAGATTACACACACACAGGAGCAGATGGGTGCAGACCTCAGCACCCACAAACACACAAAGCATGGCCAGGCCAGCTGAATGTACTGGATCTATAGTCGTATATGTATATATATATGTGTGTTTGGGAAATTGTCTCTCCTGCCGTGTATGTTTACATACACAGTATTTACGTTGTGTGTATCAGAGTCTGTGTGTGTGTGTGTGTGTGTTCCTTGCTCTGGCGTAGCTAAATACATTAGCGGGTAAACGTTCTAATCCTGCGAGTCTGTACTTCTTCCTCCATTTATCACACACACACGTCTAGACTTAAATCGAGGTTAGCTTAACTGGTGTTTCGGAATTGGATATTTTCTCCCGTCCTCCACAGGTCCACTCATATCAAAGCAGGAATTACTAGCATGGCTGGCTAAGATGCTACACTAATGCACCACATGGCTCCTCTCTTATCGGAAAGACCTTGTGCAGCTGAGATAAAATGCTACGCTAAGCTGAATGTTAAAGAGCCCAAGGGTGGAAATGCACCAAAGCTTACTGACACAAGATCATGGCTGGAAATGCTGGTATGAATCTAGGCAGGCGTATTAAAAGTTATAGTTTCCTAAAAGCTACACCGGGAATGTGAAAAGACTCCAGTCGGATAATTTACAAGGAAAATTAGACTTTCAAACTACACATTTGTAATTGATGGAGATTACTACCTGAATCAATGAGAAGAATACTTTTGCTCCCTTTCTATCAGCTTGGACTTGAAATGAAAATTAAATATAGATTCATGGTTCATCCATTTGTTGTACTGACTGATGTTACCAAAATAATAATTTAAAGTGAATTTAAATTATTGATCAAAATTGTGACCAGAAACACATATGCATGTGAGGCAATTACAAAGGGAAATGCTCTTTTGTTCTCTTTGATTTGGAAATCTGGGACATGCTACCCCAACACAATTTATATAAGTTATAGGGTCTGTTAGCATGCTATACCCACATGTGCTCCCTGTGATTGTGTAACTTGGTAACACATGTCTGGGGTAGACAACAGCAACAGATCTATTGGGCCAGTTGGATGGAGACAAAAATAGAAGTGCAGAATCCAGAGTGTGTTTGGCCAGTGTGCAACCAAATCGTACAGGGCGTTGCCTGTCAATGACATCTTGATGTCTTACACAGGCTTTTGTGCCTGACTTGTTCTTGATTGGGTCCAGTTACTGGAGTCTGAGCCTTGCAAATGATCCCAGTTAGAGGAACTATCATGTCAAATGATAGCTGGTCACAAAACTGTCTCCTCTGTGTGAAATATCAGAATATTTTATGATGTTTATGTAAACCGATGGCATTGTTCCCAACCTTGAAGAACAGCCTGAGAATAGGAGTACTAGTACCTAGACAAGTTGTAAGTATATAACATACACTACCCAGTGAGCAAGGGGATTTATTATGGGATTTGTTATACTGGTTTAGCAAAGTGGTGGTATTATAGTATTTCCTATTCAAGGTCTTGTGAAGTATCCATTTGATGTGCACAGTCCATCCTTAAATCCTAAACTAAAACAGCCGACATGCTACAGGAAACTGCTTCAAACAAAGCAGCGATGAGGCCTTGCTTTGTCTTTGTTTTGGCCCTATGCTTCGTGACAGTTGACTCATTCGGCTCAGACATGCAGCTGTGGTTTTACACTGATTTGTTGCATTTATTCTTCCTTCGTGGTCATTTTCTAAATGCAGTTTCACAGTGATGTCAGGGCGATGTCAGAAGAAACTTGTTTTGCTCAGACTAAATGGACAACAACATGCACATGCATGTATACAGATGCTCCTCTGTGTGTTCCTGACAGCTGCTCTTACATCCCTCATGTGACCATGGGCTGCTGGTCACACATGACAATAAGAATGTGTCACCAATAGGGCTGATATATAGGACCTCTTAGGGGACACTGTGTGTGTGGAGCCAAATGGAGGTTTGTCCCATCCCCAGCTGTGTGTGTCCTTAGGGCCCCCATGTCCAAACAGGAAGAGGTGTCAGATGGTCAAGGGACTTTACTCTGGGACACAACAACTGGAGGTCTGTCTGTCTGTCTGTCTGTCTGTCTGTCTGTCTGCCTGTTTGTCTGCTGGTGCTATGCATAAACAGAAATTGCCACCTATACGTCACAGCGGCGGTTTGTTATCATTCCGCGAGGCGTCCTGCATGGATGCTCATTTGACTGCTGCCTCCTTCCTGCAGCGTGTGCCTACCTGGTGTTTGCATCCGTTGCCTCGTGCACACACATAGACAAATCCAAGCTAACATAATGAGTAATTAGCCGACCAAACAAATATTAGTTCCTCTTTCATCAGCCAATGAAATCTTTTACTTTTGAGAAGAGTTGAGATGAGATTTAAAGTTTATTATATCTTAACATATTTTTCTCTTTACCTAGTTTGAAGTTCTGAGGTTGGCCTTTACAGTACACATCCCTGCAGCAAGCTAGTAAGCCATACACGCTCTAGCTTTCACTTCACTGGGACTTTAAGAGCCATAAGTTGACTGGTTGATTGATGCCTGACATCAGCCTCATCAGTGTCCTTCCACGACATCCGATTCATATTGTTTGATACTACAGTTCACGGCTGTCATGTCAATTTACCGTCACTTATCACCGTTTAGAATGGAGATTGGACATGGCTATGATAGGTGTGTGTGTGTGTGTGTGTGTGCACGTGAACATGGTTTGCGTGTGTCTGTATTTGTGTTTGTCCTTACATTGTTTCACCTCTCTCATTCTGGATCTGTTGGCATTTGGTGTGAGATAGTGCTTATGTGTGTGTCAGTGAATCAGTGTATCCTTGTATTTGTGTATGTTGGGACAAATTAGTTTTCAGCTTGACTGCTTGTGTGTGTAAATGATTTTGAAAGGCTTTGTAATCACCCACGGTGGGGACTAAGTGTGCCTTGTTAGTGTGCAAATGTGTGTGTGTGTGTGTGCGCGTGTGTGTGTTTGTCAGGGCAGCTGGACCTTAGCCAAACCCTTGCCAGGTCCTTTTTGGTACATCCTCTCAAGAATGAAGCACACTCTTGAGAGAAAGAGAGAGAGAGACAGAGAGAGAAAGACAATGTGTGCGAAAGAGAAAATGTAATCTTATAACAAAATTGGTTTCAAGTTAATGTCGATCGGTGTTCTCCTACTCCCACAACAATCAACACAAAAAGACCAATTTTGGTGACAAACAGCTGCAATGTGTCACCCAGTCTCTTCAGAATACCAGGGAGCATAAGCACTGTTATGATAGCCGGCCTGGAGTTGGGTTATGGGAAATTCTTGATAATCTTTCGGAAGTGAAGCAGCCCAAATTCAACCAAACATCTGGGTCAGCCATTGCTCTCTGGATAACCCGAATGACGCACACACACACACACACACACACACACACACACACACACACACACACACACACACACACACACACACACACACACACACACACACACACACACACACACACACACACACACTCCCCTCAATGGTTAACACCCTGTGACTTACTATCTACATACAGATGGAGCATCCAAAAATAGTACAAATGAAATTGCTGCAATCATGATGAGCAGTATGAGGTCAGTACAGCATCTCTCCGATGAAAGAGAAATTGCCATTGATACACACTTATTATTCAGCTTTAATTTGTATCAAAGGTTTGGCACAATTAAATTCATCCCTTGGAGAAGTGGGAACTTCTTGCTGGTGAGCTAACAGCTAAAAAGCACCTTTTGGTACAACACAAAGGTGCGAGGAGACGTGATTTGTACAAAGCTCGGTTACTAACACAACTGACACCTTTTTGTGCTGTTCCAACATGTGCTTTTTTTGTCTGAATATCTTATACAAGTTTGTCAAATTTCTCTAATTCTTGTTGTTTTATTGTTTAAACTTGGTCATCATGCATCTTTGCATCAGCTATCCATCCATTTACTTTAAATGTTTCTATGTTTCACCCATTCCTTCTCTCTCAATTGCACCACATCCACAGTTATTCCTGCTTCTCTCTCCTCTGATATATTTAAATCTTCCCCCCCTGGGGGGGAACAGAAGCCTGCCTCAATCTGGAACCAATTGTTTTGTTCGGTTCATGAATCCAGAACCAAACCCCGACAAAAGAACTCTTGTAAGGATCAATGTGTTATTTGTCTTTGCTCGAGTTACAGATTGTGCTTCTATCAAAGTGTTTATTGTGCCATCGTGCTGCGTAATATGGCTGCAGAGAGGGCTGTGATGCAAGTTTGGGCTAGTGGTTAATATTCTCACACTTCCATCACTTTGCTGACGTCTTAGAGTAACTGAATTTAGTTCCTCTCACATTGTCAGAGTGCATTCCAGAACAATGATACATTCTTCTTCTCCTCAGCCAAATTAAAGGAATAATAAACTCTTTGCTCTTCGAGCTCTCTGCACTAGCACATGTGAGATCAGGGAATTACACACGAGGAGGTCATTCCTGGAGGTCATTTTGGACGGCACCTCAGGTGTGTTCATGGAGGACGTAGGTGTGTGTACATGTGCACGTGTGCCTCTGTTTCAGGCTGAGACACTCCGCTGGATGCCTGTCAGCATAACGCTGCCGAGAGTCAGCTTGGTGACTGTAACCACCTGACGCCAGTAGGTCAACTAATGACCTTTACTTCAGATGTAGAGCTGCAGACACAGGGTCCAATTTTACCTACTGCCAAGTGCCAAAGGCCAGATCCATCAATAGGGGTCAGCCAACCCGCCACAACTTTTATAATGACATTTAAATGCCTACGTTTGTATCTCAGCTGGCCAACACACACTCTGACTATCAGCAAGTCTGAACAGATGAAAAAAAGACACATCGTTTCAAGCTTCTTCGTATTTGACTCCTAACTTTAATGAGGCCTCCACTCTGGTGTGTTTTGGGGACTTCTTGCCGCCTTGACCTCTCACGTGCCTTTTTGCCGCGCGGCCACATGCAAAGGCAGGAAGCACGAGGGCTCGGGTCTGGACAGCAGCGCAGGAGAATCTTTGACTGCTTTTAAACCCATTAAGGCCACCTGGGTGTGTAGCCATGCATGTCTAGAAACATCGCCAGGAGGTGTGCGTATCTCTGTGTGTGTGTGTGTGTGTGTGTGTACGGGCCGAGAGGTGGCCAGGAGGAGCAGGCTGTTCGGCGAGATTAGCAGCCACTCACATGTTGCATAACAGATTCCCTGTCTCGTGAAAAACCTGCCTGCATGCTGCCGCCCGCTAAGCAGGATGGCCTTTCACTAACGCCCTCTATACTCACACGTGGACATGCATTCATGAACACACACACACGGCGCTTTTGCATATTCATTGTTAGGCCTCACCACCAAGATGCCTTTGGAGCTTCGCTCTGCAACATTCGTGTGGCTATTAGTTCCCCTTTTGTATATCAGGGATGTTTGAGAGGAAAAGCAGCCAGGCCGCCCTTCTTACTCACGCAGGTCGAGTTAAAGCCTGAACAAATGTCACTATCCAGACCAGCCTGGAGGTGATTAGGTGGTGTGCTGCTTACGGCTCCGTGTTTAGCACGGGTCTGCTGCATCCATCCGGGCCAACTGCTGTGGGCGTCTATTTGTGCATATGGGCCTGGGCTTGCTGGAGGCTGTGATCCGATGGGTCCTATAACACCAAATCAAACACAGAGTCAGACGCAGTCTGCCTATTTCTCTGCCATAGCGGTTGTGTGTGTGTGTGTGTTTGTGAGCAGGGGGGGGTTAAGTAATAAACAAGGTCTCCATGGTGACAACAGATGCAGCTGCAGCAAGAATGAAGTTGAGTGTCAGCAGGAAGGACCCACTATGTTTGTGTGTACGTGTGTGTGTATGTGTGGGTGTGTATGGGGGGGGGGGGGGGCACCAGCAGTAGGGGCCTAGTGAGAATCGTAAACACCAGCAGGCCATGACTTCCACAAATAGACCTCTAAGGAAGAAAAAACGTGAGCTGGACAAGTGGGAAGAGCCATGATTTCCTGCACAATATAAAAAGGACGTGTAGCACAGGAATGCCTGGAATACAATGAGTTTACACTTGAATAAATGGATGAATAAAAACAGCAAGCTGACATAAAAGAAAATCACCCGCTTCTGGTAGAACAGCGGCAATAATCCGCACATTTCTTTGCACTGGAAATCCTTAGCTCTGGCATCCGTGCTTGAAATGTCAGGTTCCTCACAGAGGCACGTCGTCCTCCCTCCCCCCATAGCAAAAGCGCCAACAATCCATTCATCAGTCTTCATCATCTTTCATCATTATATGGTAATCCTTTCCAGCTCACTCTGGGTCTGTCTTGACAGCCCCCCGCGGTGTCTCTTTCTAGTCCTGTTGTGTGGTGAGTGTGCCATCTTGATTCACACATCCTGTCAGTGGTTCATAATCCCTCCGCCGCGGTGGAAGAAAAGCGGCACAGCGGTCCCCCCCCCCCACTCCACCCCCCAACCCCCCCTCAACGCCCGACTTCAAGGCCAGGCATCGGTGTGGCAGTCTCGCGATGCCGTCTCATCGTCAGAGCACCTTCGCTGGCAGGGAGCATCTCAGCCCGGTTTGACCCCCCCTCCCCCACTTTCCCTAAACCCCTTCCCCATGCTATTTTCCAATATTATTTATGCAGGGACTCTCTTTAGCCCTCTCTAAGCTGGCTTTTTCAAGGCTTTTCACTGAAGGGCTAAAGAACGTACAAATCCCTCGCAAAAAAACTCCCAAAAAACATATGGAGCACTATACCTTAATCAGAGCAGTCACGGCGTGTGTGTGTGTGTGTGTGTGTGTGTGTGCTCACTAATATTAGAATAATCCCTGGTGATTATGGGAGTGGTTATTAGGATGAATATGGCAGCAGGGTTGGGTCGGGCCGAGCTGAGCCCAGGCTGTAGTGAGAAACAGATGTCGGTTGACCCACATCTTCCGAGCACGCCGGGACACTGGAGTGTCAGGTCAGGGCTCCGATCACCTCGGGGACGCTGTACATCTGGGCCCCCGAAAGATCTTTGGCTTTTTCTCTTGGTCCACACTGTTCCCTGAAAGCTGTCACAAACTGTATCTCTGCGGCTGCCTGCCTGTCTCTCTCTCTCTCTCTCTCTCTCTCTCTCTCTCTCTCTGTGTCACGCATACATTTAAAAACCCCACCTTTGACCCCACATCTCTGCAGCAATGCACCAGAGGTGATTCCTTTACTGGTCACCTAATACCAGCGGGAGAAGATCAGCTACTACGTGCGATTATCGCCGCAACGTGGACCTCAGAGGAATATGCTACCCAACTAAAACTAGATTACATCCAGAAGTGATACGGATCGAAACACAGTACTTCACCTCATGACGCAGACAAATGCATGTGACGTCATGTGTGTCACTTCCATATTATTATACAACTGTGACATATGAAAAGCCTTGTCTGCAATACAGCTGATAGATCACAAAGGTCTACTGCAGTGGGTATACCACTAACAAAAGAATGGAGGGAAGCACAGATTTCCATGTTGCCAAACCAAACATTGTGGCTTCAAGTTATGGTTACATTTACTTGAAATGATGCAGTTGACCAACACTGAGAATCAGCCAATGCTGATTGAAAACAGCTTGCTGGAGCTCCAGTGAATAATGTGGGTTAGAGTCTTTTTTTTTCTTCTATTGTGTTCTTATGTACTGGTTCCCTGGTCATTCTTGTGAGTTCCCAGCAGGCCGTATGGTCCTAGATAGCTGGAGGATGACTCATACTGGCCTTTCCGACCTCCAAATGACTGGTTCACACACTCACATGGCCCACTAAGGAGAGGGACGCAAAACATGTTCCCAAGTTGGTTCCATTGAAAAGTGATTAGTTGCATTTTGTATTGCCTTTTACAGAGCTACTCCAACTCCACAAGCTTACGTCATACCCTGTCGGGTTTAAACTTTCCTTATTGTACTAAGTTAAATTACCTCTGTTTCTTTTATTAATTCAATGATCAGCTCCCCAAAGGCTCACACTTTTCTTTTTCTTTTCCTTTTTTACCAAATCTGTCGGGCTGTCTCTGCTTTTCCTCTCTCTCTCTCTCTCTCTCTCTCTCTCTCTCTCTCTCTACAGCAGGATTAAGGCCCATCCTTGTCATCCCATAGGGCAGAGTGGTTTGATTGACAGCTGGGTTCAGCATCTTGACACAGGTCCGTGCCCCCGTCATCATCGCTGATCGTCCCATGCTGGCCTCTCGGAGTGACAGGTGCCTGCAGAGCCATTTACTCCTCTGCTCTCCTCCGCTTCCCATACCTCATCATAACGTGGTTCCTTTTTAGCTCGGCGTATTTACCTTATTTTTCAATATTGTCCTTTATTTGCTTCTCTCTCACCACCGCCTCTTCTTGACCTCATCCAATCCTCTTTTGTCTCTGATCTCTTCTCTCTTCTCTGATCAACTCTCAAGTATCTAATGCAGGCTACGATTAATCTAAAGGAATCTGCCAGATCTTAATTAAGGTAATTACTGTGTTTGTTTTAACTTAACACTCATGACTCCACTCGAGCTACAATCTTCGAGCAGGCTATAACAGATGGGGTGCTTAGTACTCCATTGGGAAGGCTGACAGGAGTCAGCTGTATGATTTTGAGTTTTTTTAGCTTAATTTACTTCGCAACAAAAATTCCTCGCAAACCTCTCCCACAAATGTTAAAGGTGTCGTTAATGCGTTAGGAGGGAAACCAAAACTGCTATATTTATCATGCAAAATGACTGGTTAGCTTTTATTCACTGCCCTCTTCTACAAAATATAACATTGCCTGAAGCTGTTCCCGTAATGTCACTGTGTGTTTTTTCGCATGTACGTCGGGCCTCAAGGGGTCCGGTTTATCGTCTCAGAACCCGCCTCGAGACGCTGTGCAGCGATGACGAGCCACACTTTAGGCTCCGCCGCGCTGCACCATAGTAGAGAGACAAAGAGCGTCTCGTTGCTTACTCAAAAGTTAGGAAGCTCCAGGTCGTAAGCGCTGTAACATGACAGTACGCTCATGACCGAGATACATATTGTGTGTGTGTGTGTGTGTGTGTGTGTGTGTGTGTGTGTGTGTGTGTGAGAGAGACCCAGAAGGACAGGAGGGCATCAGATGAGTACAGACTGTTTCCACCTGCCAGGTGCTTGGTCTCTAATCCCCCCTCCTCTCTGTCTGATTAAACACACACACATTCGCACACACACACGTGCGCAACAAGGTCATCTCTCTGTCAACCATACAATAGCGCTGTGTACCCATCTGGCCTACATCCTAAATACTTCCTCTTCAGTAAGCAAATACAAAAAAAAAAAAGGAGAAGGCGGCAAACACTTGGATCCATAGCAACAGGTTACAAGTACATGACGATTACAACAATGGGGCAATTTCATATTCCTTGTTTATAATGAGACGTCATCTGACTAGTTGAGGAGAGACCAGCACTCGCTTGTTTTTTCCCTACGTCCTTTCTTTCTGTCTCTCCGAGTTCCACTCTGAGAGGGTTAAGCCTCACACAATACTTTCTTTGTATGATATCAAAAACAAACTTTTAAGAACGCCATTGTGCACCAATGCACGGCCAAAACCACACGAGATCCCCCTTCTCCCTTTTTACAATAATAAAACTGCCTTTCTTTCTCGCTTTCCTGTTTTTACTTTGGAATACGACGAGCCTCCCCTGTGGTGAGTCATATCATTCTGATACCGTTTTATTCTTGGGAGTACAACGCTTTGATATCTGGAGGATAAGAGGGCTTTGTAGACAGTGACACCCCTCCTCCTCCTCCTCCTCCTCCTTCTTCTGCCTCCTCGGTCCCCTCCCACTCCTCTGCCTTTCCTTCCCCTGGGGAGGTCTGGCTTCTTCTGCCCCCATCGGGGCCGGCTTTTATGTCTGACGAGCTGCTGCGCTGCTGAGGTGAGGACGAGGTCAAAGCACTTCAAACGCTGCGCCGCGAGAACGTCACATCTCCAATGAGGATGAAGATGAACGCACAAAATGTTTGTGCGCGGTTGAACGGACGCCTGAATTCTGGGGTTTCTGTCCTGCATAAAATCACGGAGGTTTAGATGGCATGTGGCCGGGCAAATGTGCATTATCTGCTATATGAAGCATCACAATAAAGGGCAGCATACCGTGTGCTTGTCCTAAATGGTGGAGGCTGCGTGTGGCTTGATCTACAGCGTGCTGATAGTGTAGGAATTCCACGCGGTGCCGTGCTGTCTGCACCGTCTCCTCTCCTCACCTGTTGAGGCTGCGATTGGATACCGTCAACCTCCAGGCCATCGCGATCACACACAGGTTGGAGAACAGGCGGGACGTAGCTTTCCGTGCTGTGGGATGAGAGGGAACCGCTGAACTGCAGACGGCGCTGAAAGTTTGTGTCACACTAATGAGCAATCTGTCAACAAGTGGGCGCTACAGGGGACTTTGGGGGGGGTGGGGGGGGGGAAAAGGAAACGCTTGAAAAAAAATGAGATTATATGGTGGATATCCCCTCTTTGTGTGTTTTAGCCCCTCGATGAAAAGCCTTGAATATGTCATTGTGAGGTTGTGGACTATGGAGATCCAGGTAACGTGGCCTGTAGAGGTGTGATAATACCCGTTATTAGTGCAAGTGGAGTGTGGTCCGGTTTGATTACTTCATCCAATCATGTTTCAACAAACAGCATTGAGTCCAAAATATCGGCAACATCTCAGAAAGAAAAATGAATGTCTACATCCCACTTCGGGAAGATAAATGTTCTTGTTTTTTTGGGAGGACCAACTTTCGCGTATGAATAATTTTTACCCTAAAGGGGCAATAAAACGGCTAAATGTCACACACACACTGCAATCTTCTGTACAGGATGATTCCTGATCATGCAGTGGAGGGGCCCCGTCTTGCAGGGAGGTTGACAGAGTAGGCCTGACCCTGGGCTGAGGCTTGTTTTGCTGCTGCGTCTCTGGAGGGCTTGTCTGGAGGTTGGCCGTGCTCCGTCTGGGCCGCGCTGCTCTCTAATCACCCTGACACAGCTCTTACAGGGCTGACAGCTCTGGCGCCGGGAGGAGAGGAATTGTACACGGGACGAGGCCCACCTTGGCTCTCCACTTGTGCCCTCTCAAGATAATCACTTTCTATCGATTTTCTTTTTTTTCTTTTTTTCCGGGAGCACACAGATCGCTGTTGCCTTTCTACCTTACTTGATGTTGTTTGTCAAAAGGCCCGAGGGCTACCGCACACAGACCTGTTTCCTTTCCCCATCCACTCAATAATTGATAATATACTTGAATGAAAGAAGTACAATAGTGAAGCTGCTCCGTTTTTGCTCCACGGTCAATAATGAAACTTAATCTCAAATGCAAATTTAATCCGTCCCTTTTGAAAAGAATCAAGGCAATTATTGAGATTGTGTGTGTGTGTGTGTGCGTGTGGTGAAACATAAACCCAAACTCTGTGTGAGAGTATGCGTGTGCAGTGGATGCTTCATTCCTTTACAGCTCGTATCAGTGAGCTGAGCCATCACAGCCGGCGCCCTCTGCTACTTACCTAATTAGCTCTAGGAGCCTCTGCATTATTAACAGACCCCCTAAATCATTCAGAGGGGCCCTAATGTGTGTATTTGTGTGTGTGTGTGTGTGTGTGCGCGCGCGCATGGGAACACACAGAGTTGCTACAGAGGATCACTGCGATAATGTCCCTCCCTATTCACGACATGTCAGACGTAATTATTCACCCTGGGAAGACACGGGTCCAGAACACTGGTAATGACACTCTTCTTCATCCCCTCCTCCGTCTCCTCCTCCCCCCTCCTCCCCCCCCCCCCCCCCTGACCTCCCCTCTCCCTCTGCTTTCATGACTGACAAGGTGCTAGCTGGCTGGGACACACTCTGTAGATGGACAAACAGAGCGGATGATTGCTATTGTAAGATAAGAATGTTCGTGTAGGTCAAGTGTTAATGCGGGTAGATCAGCGGGAATGATGGATAATGTTGATTTTATTGTGTACATGGATCTCATTAACTTGAGCACCTATGCCATTTGTAGGCCTCATTTGGTTATATTGCATGTACCGCACTAATCGTTTTAGAGGAATATTACTGTGATAATGGTCAGTTTCATTTAGCTACTTTAGCAGGGCACGACTCGCAATTGGGTCCGTGGAGCAACGGAGGCGCCCGTTTGAATCATGTTGGGCCCAGTGTGGTTGTTTCCTGTAGGTTTAGCGGCTGGAAGTGGTTCCGTCCTTTTTCTTTTTTTCCGGCAGTGTCAGCAAGACACAAATGAAAAGTCAATATACATCACTTCCTCCCCCTCAGCCAATAGCTGCTGTGTGAGGATGGGGGATATTGTCCTCTATGAGATAATATTTGGCTGGGCTGGTGACCAGGAGTTCTTGCCCTGGTAATTCCACATGTGTTTACTGGAATGTGACAGCTTCCTGGGTCTCTGCACTAGCTCTGGTATGTGGGTTGAATTCCAAATCTTTGATCCCATTTGTTTTGCGGCGGAGTTCATTCTGTGTAGAGCATTGTGACAGATGATGGACTAGGTAATTTTGACCTACTTCTAATGCCTCAAATTTCTTTAGCAGGCTACAACAGCAATGCCGATTGTATGTGAGATTACGTAAATAGTTACATTTTGGTTAAATATATCGTCTAGAGGTGGCTTGTGTGACTCAGAGTAGAACAAGCAAACATCCCTGCTGTCGGACTAATGAAGGATTATCTTATTGAAATGTATGTCATTTATGTTTATTAACAAACAGCATGTTCTGCAGTGTTTATTTTCTACCCACAGAGCTACGCAGAAATATTTAGTCATTTTGTATTCATTGTGAAACAGCGGATTTTGTGTGCAGTGGCCTTTACTACAAATATTTTAATTTTGAAGAATGATATATACATATATTTATTATTTGCTCTTCAAAATGAAAGAAATGCTGGGTGGATGGGTACTGTGCCTGATGCCTATTCAGCCGCTGTAGTGGTCAGACGCTTGTGTTCTAATGTGCTTGTTCGCTATAATCCTATAGCCCTTTTAACACATGTATTCACTGGCATTAATGACATAAATAATTGTTGCAGTCAAACAAGATGTGCCTTAGTGTTCTTTAACAAAATGTGCTGTAACACCTTTGTTTACACAATATGCCACGCTATGCAAATTTGATCTGATTGAAATATCAACTCTCTATTCATATGTGCCAGGTTTCTTCGATAAAATTCATCGACTGACCGTGCTGTTCTTCAGACATGTTTTGGCCAAACCTAACTCTTGATTTTAAGATGGTTTGAGGCTAATTAGTTTTTTACTATAAGTGCAGGATGGGAGAAATGATTGAGGGAACTGTAATGGGTAAAATAATTATCTAAGATAAAAGTCTCAAGATGTTGAGTGCGAGGAAGAGAGCAACACTCCATTACATCGTTAATCTGGTCCGCCCCTCCCTCCTCTGTTTCAATTAAGAAAATGACTTTTTAGTTAAATTAACAATAATTCACGGTTAACTGAATCAAGTTTATTACACAATCAAGGCAACAACATAGAAAGTGAGAGTGACACACACACACACACACACAAGCGCACACACAGGGGCCCCGGATCGGCTCACCCAAGGGTGCTTCGGTGAACTGTGGCTCCTGGAGGCAGGGTATTGGGGAGGGCTTGGGGCTGCAGGTCGGGGTGGACCATGTTGTTATGGGATGTTAGGGAGAAATGTGTCATCACGCTCTTGGAGGGGCCTCTCTATCCTCTATCCTTGGCCTCAGGCGGCAGCTTGCATCACAGCGATTTGCTCCCAAACACAGACAATAACACTAGCAGCCACATGGTCATAATCGCCATTATCCCCCCCAACACCCCCACCACCACCACCACTGCCACCACCGCAAAACAATGCAGGGACTCATTTCTGGAAGGCTCCGTCTTCTTTTATGCCACTACAGATGAGCTGTCTGCCTATAACAATTTAGAAAAATGAAATGGCCCAGCATATCAATTGTCTTTTTTTACACATTCATACCAACAATGAGATGTTTCTCGCTGCGGCCCCCGGTACATCCTTCTTTGTTCAGGCCTTCCTCCTCTTCTCCCCTTCTCCCTCTCCCCCCTTTCTGAAAATGATTTACCCGGCTACAATTATTGGGTAATCTCCACTGTCATTACTCTTAACATCTGCTCGGTCAATGCTAAGGGCTTTTGGCTGTGCTCTACGACGGTTATCCTGTGTGCTTGCAGTCCTATGATGCCCCCCCCCCATCCCACACACACACACACACACGCGCGCGCCCCCTCCCCTTGACTGTGTGTGCATCAGATGGATGAAATGGTTTTTTATGGGAGCAGTAGTTGTGTGTGTGTGAGTGGATGAAGAACGATCTTACTGAAGAGGTCGTCTTGAGGTGTGGACTGAGACAGAGAGAGAGAGAGAGAGAGAGCTGACAGGCGCTGCTGAGGTACCCAGAGGTCAAAGGTCAGCTGAGTATCTGGAGTTGAAAGTCAAATATTGGTTGAATATCGGATCCCACAGAGAAGACAAAGTAACTGATATTACTGACAAGACCACCACCCGCCGTCTTGATCTTCTCTTGTGCACACACCCGTCCTCTCACGCGTCTCTGTCTGTCCCTCCCAGGGAATAACAAGCAGACACCCAGCAGACAGGCAGTTAAGCAGGCTAACCTTTAGCGAGCAGGGAGAGGAACATTCAGAAATTTCCATCAGATTACCCTCTCCAGTTTCCATTGTGTGTGTTGGCCCCTTCTGTGGTATCCACCCCCCCCCCTCTCCAGCTCCCATCCTCCCCTCCCCCTTCACGCAGCAAATTGGAACCATTTGGTATTCAGATAACGACAAACAGCTCAGATCTGCTGGAACAATAAGCAGTTTCCAACCAATCGCCCACCTGGACTGAGCTGCAGAGACCGTCTTGATAGTCGCCACTTCTTTCAGCGCCACTCCATTGCCAGCCTGTCTTCCTGTCTCCTAAGAGCCGGCGTTCCCGAAGCCTCCCGTCTGAATCACGCTTTACCTCCCTCTCACCCCTGACTGCAGATTGACCTTCAGCTTCTTCCCACATCAGATATAACTCAAGAGTCCAATACAAGATGAATTTGGTCTAGTGGATGTCACAACCTGTGAAGTGTTATGACTTGTCTGTCTGTGATAGTTCTCTGAAGCGGTCCTCCACCAGGGAATGTTTGCTGGCTATGATCCCCCCCCCCCCCCAGTGAGAAGAATCTAGTGACATGGATCCAATGTTGTGTGATTGAGATAGATGCCCTGTTTTATTATCTGTGTTTTTTATGTATGTCTCTCGGTGTGCATATATATTCCCAGAGTGGCGGGGTAGCGCGCTGTGACCCTGGATGCATTTGGACACCAGAGGCCATGCTGGCAGAGGCCAAAATGATGATTAAGGACAGGGAGGGGGGGGGGGGGGGGGCTGGATGGAAAATGTGGATTAATGAAGCTCAGATAGAATTAATAGCCATGACATCCCACAACAGCGCAGCCGCTTAATGAGAATATGTCGCGGGTCTACCGGAGTCTCAGCGCTTGTTTCGCTTTCAAGGTGATGCTAGAGAACCGAAAAGAAAAGTTGAATCTCTCAGCTGACCTACCTAACTTGCTCAAACTTGACAACAGAAATAAAAACAAAAAGCAACGTTCCTCACAGACAGAAGATGTATCTTTGGTGGTCGCAGATCCTTAAAGGATTACAATCCCAATGGGCCGACCCGTCCTGCCAATGCGGGAAGATGTTTTCTGTTACAGTAACCTGTAATGGGTAATACGGTCACAATATGCCCGTCAGTGAGTGGTAGTAGTGAACTTGTTTTACCTCCACGGCTTTTGACAGCTTGTTGTGAAAGCAGCTGCTTTAGATAAGTGCCCAGCAGCCCGTACAAATGACGTCCGTGATGGTGGGAGCTGCGACTGCTGGATCGCATCTTGGCTGATTTAGGAACAGCCAGAGCCACTTAGTCTGAGCAGAGTGTTTCCAGTTAAGCTCGGCCCTCAACCTCCGATGAAGAGCAACACACAGCCGCATCCCCTGAACTTTGATTAAGAGACTCCCAAATGTGTGTGTGTGTGTGTGGGGGTGGGGGTGGGGGGGGACACTCCATGATGCAATATGCAGTAACCACCTCACCTTAATGTCTCACACTTAAGCTGCAGCATTGCATTCATGTGCTGACTTCCAGTTGGGGAACTCCCTCCTCTATTCTATGTACGACAAGACATTAAATACCTTTTGATTGAATGGCACTTTAAGCTAGAGACAAAAACAAGCGCTATTCAGAGCAGACACATCTATTCAGTATGTATGAGATACAATATGTAGCAAACATAGCAAAGAATAGTGTTTTTACTGCTTAGCCACAGCACGTTTGTCTTCCTGTTCAACAACAGCTGCAAAGAGTCCATATTCATCCCCCTGAAGTTTTAATTTGGCTTCTTGACGATAACAGTGGCCGGACCGACTTGTCTTCTCTTTAATTTCACCACCTGGTTTGTTTTTCAGTTTGGTGGTCTTTCACTTCTACCCCCTGCGGGCTACACACGCCTGGACGTCTTATTAGCACGTTTCGTGGGGAACCGGAGAATGGTTTAGCTCCAGGTGGCAATCTGTCATTAGTGTCTGATCAGCTCGGCAGGTAAATGTTTACCTCAAACTGGTTAGACATTACTGGAGCCTGCAGGCTCGGATCAGTAAGCCTTCACTGGATGTATTTGTAACAGTTTGTATAATATTAATACCCGTAGCACATGATCATGACTCATTTGTTGACTCTAAAAAGTGGAAAGGAGGAAAGCAAGCGTTGAGGTATAAAGCTGGACAATTAGTTTGGGGTAAACCAATCAGAAAATGTGCGTAAGTCTAAGAAACAGATGGGACATATTTTTGGTTATAGTTATGGGTTACACACACACACACACACACAGTTTGGTGGAAAACACAAAAGGGGAGAGGGCCTGGCGGTTCAGGGAGTTCAGTCCAGAGCATCTCAATTTCTGTGAAAACATGGCCATGTGGTGTTTTAAGCAAAAGAGAGACCACTGAGAGGGAGAGAGAAAGTAAAAGAAGGGTTGATATTACAGTTGAAACGCAAAATAGTGCCGTGACCTGCTGTGCTTTATTCTAATGCAGAAGATCCTGTCAGATCCAGATCACACGTAGTAACCCCTCTCCTGCAGCAAAGGTACATAATATAAAAAACTTGGATCATAAATTGCATATAATATCTATACCATCGCCACCTTTCCATAAAGCCCTCAACAAAAGGCTGAAATCTTCCTGTCTTTGCCAAAACACAGAAGAGAATTTTGTTGCCCTTCCCCTCTTAATCTCTATGAGGACAATTTCTCTGTTTTCCTCACGTTAAAGAATGATCCTTCATAAACGGTACCACCGAGCTGCTCCCTTCTTAAGTATCTGGAGCTGTGACTTGGGGTTCATTCTGACCCTGGGCGGTCGCAGGAAGCTCTGGGAATGTGTGTAACAGGAGAGAACACACAAGAAACGGAGATAGTGAGCATTGACAGGATTGTGCTCCCAGGTGGGGGTGTCGCCCTCAAGGGAGCGGATCGGTGGCTGACAAAGCTGTCTGTACATGTGTGTGTCACGTGAGAGGCTCTCAGCAGGAGAATTTCCTCGGGTTCTCTATTAATGTATGAAGACGATGTATGCAGAGATTTAGCAGAAAGTCTTATGAAAAAGTGTGTTTTTAGCGAATTAATAGAAACGCTCTGATGAACGTTGGACCCTCTTTTTTTTTTTTTTTACAGTAGCTTTAGTCACGCAGCGAGTGTCGTTGACTTTGCCGCTACCTTCCCATTGTGAAAGGGTGACCTTCCTCTTTCTCCCACTCTCTGTTCTGCTCAGCTCCGTACATCTGTGTCTGTTTACCAGCCTGCCTGCGTCTCCCTCAATCTGAACTGATGAGTGCAACTCACAGCTGCTCCTCTCTTGTTTCCCGCTGCTCGGGTTGTGTGTGTGTGTGTGTGTGTGTGTGTGTTTGTGTTTGGTGTCTTTGTGCTGCGCGGCACAAGCGCCATGCTTCCAAATCAAAAACGACTGTCTCGCTATCGCAGCTCACCTCTGATCGGAAACAAGACCATTTTTTTTAAATGGAGTTGTTGGTCAGAGACACGGAACTGGCGGTAGTCTGGGCCTTCTACAGTGAGCCCTCCGCACCTCAATTATAAATAAAATTAAAAAAGACAATTTTGGGACATTTTATTGTAAATGGGGTGTCAAATATAATATGAGTTGTATTTTGAAGAGTGGTGACCAATGGGAACAGGAAACAGTGATTGGTATGGGGGGGGAGGCAGGGACAGGTGAATAGGAGGGAGGTTAAAGACTGTGTGTCTTTAGGCGAGTATATGGATACTCTTGAGAGCATGACATCATCAGGACAGGTGTTGTTTGCTGTTGTCCTGAAGCCAGGGCGGGGGGCCTTGAGGAACCTGTTGGACCTGTTTTGGACCCTAGGGACCATTTCTCCCCTCAGGTGGCAGCTGAGTCAGAAGGTAATGAGTTAGTAACCTGATAAGTAAGGAGTTATCATCATACAGTAGCTGCACAACTTGAATTCCTACCAATTTTTCTCTTTTTTTAAATTCTGGCTCACTAAAAATACATTTGGGGAGTATTTACGTTTTAACACAGATGCAAAAGTTTGTAGATGTTTTGCATCCAACAATTGTGCACATAGTTGTGTAGTGTGTTTCTCTGTTTTGGTGAGTGCATGAACTCCTTGAGTTGCTTATGTAAGTACATATACATTTGTATTCCAAAATACGTCCAATCAGACTTCAGGAGGCCGCTGGCTTGAGTGGAAGTTTCCTAAGCTTCCTGCAAATATTAGTGTGAAAACACTTTCTCCTTCAGGTAGAACCGGTCGCTGTGTCGGTGTCGGTGCTGGTGAAATGTTTCTTTGGTAATTCTTTTGCAATTAGGAAATGTAAATCAGACAGGTGCTGCTGGCATCTATCAGAGTCTGTATTTGTTTTACCTTAGGCGTCTCAGATCCTCCCTTTGTAATCACACGCACATTCACGCTTGCACATTTGGACCCACACACACACACACACACACACACACACACACACACACACCCACACCCACACAAACACGCAACAAGGTCACCTCCACGTGCTGCTCGGGGTCTTTCTGCGCGAGTCTGAGGAGATTGTCGAGGCGCCGCATTGAAAGAGAAGCAAACTTTTTATTGAGGAGAAGGCATAGAGAGTGTGCCTTGTTTCTGACTGACATATGTTCACTGTGTGTGAGCGAAGAACTGGGATCAACACTCTCTGCACATAAGGAGAGGTACAGCTGCTAGATAGCATTGCTTAGTTTGTGTGTGTGAAGTGAGGGAAAGTGTGTGGGTGTGTAGGGGGGGAGGCGGTGGGGGGGGGGAGGCACGCAGGAACGCACGCTTTCATGAGTGTCGTTGCGTGGTCGTGTGTGTGTGTGTGTGTGTGTGTGTGTGTGAGAGACGAGTGACTTCGCACAGGCGTAGTAGTAATGAAGCGTGCCAGTGCAGAGAGAGTGGAAGTTGTGTCAAACGGGGGGGAGGAGGAGGAGGAGGAGGAGGAGGAGGAGGGAGGAATCTGCAACATTTGGTTTCCAGTATGTCACATTTCCACCGCATTTTAATCACCTTAAATAATGCCAAATATTGGGCACGAGAGATAAATCGTGGCTTACAAAGACTGACCAGTGTGACATAATGTGCAATTTTAATATTTGGACGGCAGACAAGCAACTTTTAAAAGACAGTTTTTAATATTCAGATGCCCTCCCACACACAAAGGCACACGCCGGGCACATTTATAAACACACACACACACACACACACACACACACACACACACACACACACACACACACACACACACACACACACACACACACACACACACACACACACACTCTCACACATACACACACAGTGTTTTATACCACTGGCAACTGCCTTATTCCCACCAGCTGTCTGGATGTATAAAACCCAGGCTTGTTGTTAAGTCTGGGGCTTAAAAGCATTGCCAAAAAGAAAGCTGGGCAGGAATAACGGCATTAATTCTGTGATTTGAGCCTCAGCATTTAAAAGTGCTTAAAACTAGCAGCTGGTGTCAACAAGGTAATAAAAGCAGGCACGAGGGATCCCTCTGCTCGGGTGGAGCCGGGCAGCAGGACGTCCGCATTAGTTTAAACGCCGGCGATGCAGGAAGTGCGGAAACACTGGCACGCGCCGCGGAACCCCCCCCCCCCCCCAACACCCCCCCCACCATGCTGCCAGAGGAAGAGCGCGGTTGGGGCATGTGTCTGAAATGTAATGCGCGATGGATTGACGGCGGCACGTCACACCCTGCGTGTTCCAGTTGTTTCGTTGCGCCTCCAGCTCAAAGACGGGTTCTGAAAAGGCCTCGGTGGGGCGGGGGGGGGGGGGGGGGGGGGGGAGAACTATGCCGGTGACATCACTCCCTCTGCGACGTCTCCCTCCCCCTCCCCCCGTCAGGTGAAAGGTATCGGTTTACCGCAGCTCCTGCCAAGTCAGGAGTTGGAAAACTTTAATTTCCCTTTGCTCTGGAGAAAAGAGCCAGAGGTTTGATGTCCATTACCCAAGCCCCGAAACTGGAGTTGACGTGCTCTTGGATCGAGCCAAGCACTCTGCGGCCACATTAGCTAACCCCAGAACCTCTGTATCGCCTTTCTTACTGTCTCTCTGCCTCTCCATTACTTCCTCCCTTCCCTCTTTGCTCTCACTTTCCCTCCTTTGTTGTGCTTCTTTTTTTTAACTGAGGGCAGGGTTGAGATTCCTGCAAAAAGAAAAAAAGTCAAGACTCGGGCTGGACGCGGGCCACAAAGTCCATTATGATCCACCTCCTCTCTGCTGCTCATTAACTTGTCCTTCGTGGTGTGGCAGCGGCTCCACGAAATGCCTCGGCATTCCGGGCACTCGCGCTCCTTCTCCTGCTCTTAAATCTACACAAAACATCTCGACTTTCTTCACCGCTTTGCACAAGTTGCAGACGCCTCGGAAAGTGAGCACGGGCACTTTTCACGTTTGGAGCCACACGATAAATGTTCATCCGTGTGGTTTACCTGATTGTGTAAAAGTGATTTAAAATAAAGTTCTGAAAAATTCATGTTTTCTGACTTGAATCTATATTTAACTAATTTACTCAGAGGTGTCAATCAAAGTGGAGGACAAGTGCAAGGTGTCCTGAAGGTTAATGACTTAGGCATAGCTGAGCGATTTAAACACCATATGGATAGGCTCATCATCTACAAGCTGTTCAAGGTTGAACCCATCCAGAACACTGTAGGATTGAGATAATGGTCTTCTTCGCCCAACTGTTGTTAAGCTACCGACTGAGACCCGGGCAACTTCCTGGCTTCGCCCAAACGTTTTTTTTTCTCTCCCGTCCGCCTGTCAGGTACAAAACACAAAGGTGCCAAAGTCTTTCTTACGTTCCTTCTTCCTTCCCACTTTTGTTTTCTTTCGTACCGCCACGCTCTTCCTCCTCTTCCCTTTTCTTCGTCACTCCTGTTCCCTTTTCTCTCGTCAGCCGCACACATCCGTTAGAGAGTGGCTCGCCCTCAGAGCCATCTGTTTTCAGGCAGCCTGTGAGCATTGCTGAAATATGTAGGGCCTAATTAATTCAACCAAATTGTTTTAGAATAGATTAATACAATAATGGCAGCGCATGAAAGGTTATTTCAAGTACACCACTCAGCTAATCTCATCAAAGGGTAGATTTCACTGCTCTGCACTCGGTGAACACCCACTGCCACACGGACCCTTATAGAGGGAATCCGATCGATATGGAATGGAAAGCTCGTCGGTGTTGGTGCTGATATTTAAATCAGAGAGAAATATGATGATGAGAATGACACTAATCAATCAATCAATTTTAAAACAAATGTGTGCAGTTGTATGTTTTTAATTGCCTTTTAGAGTCCGGAGATGCTACAGCACCCAAAACAACATTTACAGATGTGTTAAATCTTACATTAAAAGTATTTATTCCAGTCAAGGACAGACTTGACATTTTGACAGAACAGATCAGATCATAATGCACAATATTATCCTGTCTCTAATTGAAATGGCCTAACGAACTGTCTCACCAATATGGGAAATTCTCATTGCTTAACTATGTGTGTGTGATATTACTACAGGCTGTCGAAGCAATCATTTTTAGTATTTATTTTCTTTACTTTTGCTTCCTTTGTTGTTACAATGAGACCAACTCTCATTCTGAGTATAATTGCCGATGCTCTGGGTCAAAGCTTGTTTTTGAACAAGTAACCTTTTACTTTCCGATGGCTTCACTCATCCTGCCAAGCTTTCCAGCTCATACATTATAGAAGATGGATGTGTGATTGTTTTCCCTTTGATGGTTGTCATAGCAGAACAGCTGGCGATGCTTTAAATCCCGTGACCTCTAAAAACAGAACCATAGTCACTCACTTGAAAGCCCTTTATAAATGATGCAACAGTAAAGTCATTATGAAGGGTGTTGTTTTAATACACTTGCTATCCACATTGGGAACGGTTCCTTGGTGTATTATTATTTTTTGTTCGTCGTCTATTGATCCTTGAAGGAGAAATTTGACCTTCTGGGGGAAAAAAGTTTTCTCATTTTTAAACTACACACCCTGCGGGTCTTAAACTATCAGAAGCACTATTTTTCTGTTAGAAAAGTTTGGTTGAACATCTGTAATATTCAACGGTCATACTGGTAGTTAGTGCTGCGGTGGACTCGCGGTCGGTCCGTGGTGTGTCTCTTGCATGCCGTTGTGACTCCCTGTTGGCACATATGTAAACTAATCGCTTGAAGAATTAATGAATCACACCATCAACCCAACTCATTTTTTTTTTTTACAGAGCAAGTGTTCACATTTATAAGCAGTTGGTGTCTCATTTTCAAAATAAAGCGCTTCACACACAACTCCTTTGAGGCGCAGAGGCTGCGCCATCAGTCACCCGGCCTAACCTCTGTAGGGAATGATCGAGACAAGCAGAAGTCATAGGGCTGTTGTTCATCAAGATTAATACCACCTCGCTGCCCTCCCCAGAGAGACAAACTAACAGATTCCCTACTTGACTTCCAGAGCCGGCTCCTATAGACGGCTCTGGTTCATTAACACAAGTATTATGGCTGCACCACTTGCAATTAGGAATGTGTTTAAGACAGAGCCGTGCACTTACACTTACAGCAGCATGTGCACATGGTACACACTCACCCTTGCACCTACACACACACACACACACACACACACACACACACACACACACACACACACACACACACAAACGCGGTGGCACGGTGTCGGATGCATTTTTTAAGAGGAGGAATATGATAATGAACCTGGCTTGATAGAGTAATTAACTGGGCTAAATGGAAATCCCACGAGGTTCAGTGATAGTTAGCAGATGTTCTCTGAAATACATTAAAGACCAAACGTCGTGTGAAGCGGGGGGAAAGAGAGCAAGTACAAGAGGGATAATATTGCCACTTGAGATAAAGTTTGAGGTCTTACAAATAAGGAGCACAATTTGAGGTCTGGTTTTTGTGCTGGTTGTCTTTTATTTGGAAACAATGTCTCTGCAGGCCGGAATGAATCAGCTGATCCGAGTCATGTGGCTTACAGGAGTATTAGGCATGAAAAGAAAGCAACCTCAAGCCAGCTTTGTTTTAAGTAGCAAGCTTTCAAGACCAGAGTAAATGTCTGGTAAAGCGGTTAGTTAAATTTGCTTCTTATTATGTTGATGAAGCAGCGCGTTTAGAGTATAAATCTGCAGCAATAAATCTGGCACTGTAAATGTTTCTGATTTAATAAAGTGCGTAACAAACCAACATGGTTCTGTGGTAGAATGACTGTTTCCAGTGACCCTGATGGGAAATGGAGGTGTGGTCGAGCTGTCCCTTGTTGCTTCCATCGCCCCACTGATTGACATCATCGTAACCTTCTTTTGTCTTACACGCTGACATTATTATTCTGTTTGCGGGCGGGTGACAGCGTGTTGATTCACAGCTTAGCAGTAGCTCAGAACAGAACCCTTTAATTTACCGCAGACTACTCCATGCTGTTACAGACACAAAGCACAGGAAATGTACGTCTGTTAAGGCCTTTCAGTTAGTGGAAGTGATTTTTGGTAACAATGTAAAGGCCCCCAAAAAAATATCTTCAGAGGAGGACATGCTGTGTGAATGCTCCAACTGTCCACCATGATGTGCACAAAAGATGGGGTGTCGCCTTCCACGCAGCAGCATCAGTGGCACCACCAGAGGCGGCGAAGTCGCACTCCGCAGCTAGCTAGCTCGCTAAGTCACACTGAGAAGAGCCATCTGCTTCCCCGTCTGAACTTTAGAACAAAGACACCAGGCTGTCAAAGTTTCCCTCAAACAGAGAAACGCACCCTGACTCAATCACAAGCAGACGCACACAGGCAGACTGCCATCGACGCATGCACGTACACAGCCGCGCACACATGCGCACACGGACACTCCACCCACATATGCGCACTCATTTTGGACTTGTTTCTGTCTGTTCTGGAGTGCAATGGACTTTCCCGTTCTTAGCTCAATGTCTCATCCGGGCAAACAAATGTCATTTGGGATATTTAGGGTCCTCGCTACGACTAGTCGTAGAGGAACCTATTGTAGGAATTATTATTCTCACAAACCGCGGACCTTTTTGGGGCCTTTATCATATTCAAAAAGTTGTTGAATTTGGCATGGATATCTGGATTTGATCATTTTTGGGTCTCACATTTGTGTATAAAGAAATATCTCTATAGCGAGAAATTTAAAAAAGACCACACTAGGCCAGTTTCCGCCCTCGATGTCCGATCAATCAATCAATCATGGTATGCAAATGCGCCTAACTAGATTTTCTGCCATTTTAAATTCAGTGAAAAACACATTTTTGGTAATTTCTCCTAAACACTGAGTTTGATTGTCATGAATAAGTTTGATAAGGTGTTGAATGTTTCCTTTTAAATCTAATCTGAAAATGACCAATTGTAGTCTGGTGATATATTTTCACGGAAATTGGCTCATGTATGGTATTTTGAGAGGCTTTTATTTTGGACTGGTACATGAGAATGTCCTGGTTATCACCAAGTCACACCCTGGTGATGTGTACTCTCTGCCTGAAGTGGAATGGTCATGACAGTATTGATTGTTTCCTTTTAAATCTAATCTGAAAATGACAAAATGTAGTCTGGTGATTGAGATATTGAAGGAAATTGACTCATCTATGGTATTTTGAGAGGCTTTAATTTTTAACAGTACATCAGAAGCTCCTGGTTATGTGTTGACATAAAAGGCCGAAGACCATGATAATGTCAAAGATAAAGTTTGCAAAGCGGCATTCCTGGCGTTGCTCCACACGGTTAACCACCACCAAGGTTTCTCGGGCGCATTTGTAACCGTTCGGCCAGTGCCCCGACGGGCAAGGAGTAGCGAGGACCCGTCCAACGCTGCTCGCAGCTTTAATTCCTCTTTTTTTTGCAAACTCGGAAATACTTCCTTGGAGTAAAACAGTGTGCGCTTGTGTTTGTGCTTGTGAGGAAGAACACCTGTTGATGCCGAGTTCATTATTGAATTTATTCCAATCAGTCCATGTGGTCAGTAGGTGTAAAGCAGCTGCAGGAAGTTTAATAATGACTTCCTGTTTGCTCCGCCTCCTCCCGCCCACTCACCGGGTTACAGCCAGCCATGTGGTTCTGCACGGATCAACTCCATCACTAATGAACCGGCAAAAAACCAATGGAGGAAAAAAAAACCCGACCAAATATACACCTTCAAGACAAAACAACCACTTTTAAACTAAACTTTATCCGTTTCACCCATACGAATGGATGGTGATCCCGGAGACTTGAGCGCGAGCTTGAACTTTTAGCGACCTCACACCTTAATGTATTGATCAATCAGTGTTCCATCCAACGCCGCCCCTGCCTCCCTCTAATCTAATCTTTTGTTTTTCTCTTTCCGACTCCCGCCCGCACATCCACACTGTGGCACACGAGTGAAAAACCTGGAAAACCTTTTAGCGAGCCTTATTTTGACATACATAATGTGTTCCAGAGGAGTACACTTGGATCCTCTGCCGAGCTAATCTGTTTACATTAAGTGTGAAGAATGCCTGAGCATGAACCCTCCTGCCCTAACACGAGAGGACAGCTGATATCGAGCTGTAACACTTGGCCTGTTGCTGCTTTTCACACAGTGTAGCCCAGTGAAATATTTGCTAAGACTTTAACTGTCCGTGGCCTGACATGATGAAATATCACCGATACTTTGACATTTTGCTATCTTTGACACCCAAGATGAAAACCAGAAGGCCGCGAGTGTCAGTTGTGGTCATATCTATCATAAACAGCACACTGTAAGCGTTACTGTTTCAGACGTGCAACATTGCACTAGCGGGCTGCACTTTGCCGTCTTCTTCTCTTCTGTTGATGTGGAATATGATATATTATACTTCTCTATCTGATGGTAAGAACTCTCTGATAACTTGGCGCACCGAAGGGAAATTCTAAATCGAGCAGCTCGATCTGCTGCGTTTCTATGAGCCGACAAAGATCCAATTAAGATTGAAATGCTGTGCGTGTTTGCGTTGCAGTGCTGGGACAACTTCTGTGCCCACAACCATCAGAACTATCGGAACCGCTCGCAAACTTTTTGCTTTGGTGCCTGTAATGGAGTCCTGCTCTTGAACCCAATGTTGGAGGTTAGCGAGGAGTTGAAGTTGGATCTCCGGGGATCCATAAGTCCTAACACCACTGATCATGTTTTATGATTCTGAACAACCAGTCCTTAAAGGAGGGAGGTTTGTGTCCAGTTTTATCCCTCACATGTGGCTATAAATGCGTCTTTACGTTTTAAGGGGACTTCAATGAAAAGGATCATATAACTTTAATACACAATGGTACGGTTAATTGTGGTCCACAGAAATAGTCTTTCTACTCATTGCACATGGTTCATTCCTCTATGCTAACAAAAGGTCTGGTTACAGCTGTCAGTGTCGGTGTGCTGCCATGGTAACCTCTTTAATCGTCTACTATGGACGGATGGGGCAGCAGCCATGGTAGGCTTGGCTCGTTCGGTTATTGAAATCCCGGGGAAGGAAAAGTCACATTGATTAAAAAATAAATTGTTCCTCTCACAGGTAAATTACATTCTGTTTCTTTCAGCTCCTGGTCCCTTCAAATATTCATGACTACATCGTCTTCTTGATTGGCGGTTAAGAATCCCTGCTCCTTAACTCATCATCATTTCCCTTCTACACTATCATTGCTGTCTTTGACATGTTCTCAACACAACTCAAACTAGGGTGACCGAGTTGATGCTCCTCCCACTTAGCTCAAGGGTCAGCTCAGTCACATCGCTTCAGTTAATCTGTGCAACAAAATCCCTGTGCGCTGGTTAACCGTTACCACACTCAATTAATCATTCCGTGAGCCTACGTGGGAATTTGTCCGATGGCCTCTTCCTTTTCCTCGTGCCACTGGTCTGACTTCATCACATCCTGGTTGACGCCCTCCATTGACACAGTCTGCCTCTCATGTGCTCGCCGGTCGGCTCGGAGACACCGCTGTCACAAAAGGCCCCCCCCCCGAAGCGCCGCCCGCCACCGCCCCCCCCCCCGAGCAGACGATGAGGTTGGCGGCTCCGCTTTGCATCTTCCTCCTGGGGTACGGACAAGCAGGCACACACGTGGAAACACCTAGACAAACGCACATGCAGCACACGATACGTTCCAGGTATTTAGTATATGGTTTGTGTGCGTGAGAGAGGTAACGACCACCTGACGGCTCTCTCCGATCAGCTCAGACCTCAGAGGTCGACGCGGAAGAACGTTGAGCAGAATGAGAGGGAGAAGGGATGAGGGCGAGGAAGTAGGATCACAACTAAATGGCAACACAGGCTGAAAACGTGAAGGATCTAGTTAGGAAAACAAGGAGAGGAAAAAAAGGTTGGTGGGCTGCGTGGGGGGATTTCGCTCAATGCACCAGCGATTATTTGGAAAAAAAGAAATATTTGCACAGCTGCTAACAACTTGAGCTATCAAAGAAGTATGACTTTTAAACAACTCTATTAGAGCTTTAGTAGCTGTTATTATGTAGTTACTTTTACTTTTGCTTTTTTTGTTTTTGTATATCTAAAGTAGATGTTGTGAGAGTTGACTTTTCACTCTGCAACTCTAGCTTCTTTTTTTTTATTGCATCTTTGCATAAACCTTCGTTGATTTCTGGAGCAATTAGAGCTTGAAAGACATTAAATGGAACTGACAGTGGTTCACTGAACGCATCTTTTTCTCTGCGCTTCCTCAGCGTGGTTTCTCTATCAAGATGGTGTGACGATTTAATTCTGTCGCTGCATGATTTTAATGTAGGGGGATTATTTTTCTGCTCCGTCTTACCTGCTTCCAGATGGAAACGATAAAGGTGAGTTAAATTTCAGAGCTAACACCTTCCAAAGACACCGAAGGGTCTGTTTCCCCGGCTGCAGGATCGGATCCGGCTGAATAAGTGATTAAAAGTCTTGTCTGTCAGTCAACAGATTTTGTTGAAATTGGCAGCTTTATCAAAGTACATCTTGCATAGATTAATGTAATCAGATTATACTTTAAAAGCTTTTCGCTGCCAGAATAACCTCAAACAAATCTATAATGACGGCTTTAGCCCCAAACTGAACAAGCCAAAGTGTCTAATGGAGTCATCAGCCCACTCAGATTATCGTCATCTGTTTTTGGGTCTAGCTACCTCTGTTGTTGCATGATCATGTGAGTACACACACACACACACACCAAACACGCATGCACATCCCTCAGATTCCTAACCACAAGGAGCAAAGAAGCGTCAGGAGATGTTTAATTAAGACAACAGATCAATTAACAGCTCAATTAGCCTGGCTAATTAGGGGCTCAGTTGGAACAAAAGCTCGCTCTCCTCTGCTCTTTCCACCTCTCTGTGCCTCTCTCCCAACGTCTCTCTCTGTCGAACACGCGCACACTCACACCCCCTCAAAAGGACAGCACACGATTGTCGCAAAAACTTTGCTATAGAGCACATAATCCTACTTAATCGTCAGTCCAGATTTTGGCTGCAAATTGCCTGCAAGGGAGGATAAGGACAGTAATTCTCTCTCCCACTAAGTTTCATCTGTGATTCCAGGAAACGATCATCTCATAGCACTAATTGAAGTTTCAGCAGCCTGGAGGGTGGGGCACATCTTAGTTAACCTGGCCTTTATTTGCCCGTTTCCATTGCATCATTATGTGTTCAGACAGAGTATTTGAATGCATGCATTTACACATTTAGAATCTCAGTAATTTCCTCATCCTCCACTCATGAAAATGTGCGTTTGTTGACACAAGCCGTGCCGCCAGGTGTACAGGCGTCTTGTTCGAATTGAGTCTTATGGGGGCGGTGGTGGCAAGGAAAGTGCTGACGTTTCCCTGCCTCTAAGGTCTACACGTATTTGGCAGAAGCTCACACTCCGGACCCCCCTGTCCAGTCAATTAGGAAGACTGTGCTGGTCCGTACACAGCCCCATTAGCGCGTACGTGTGTGTGTGTGCGTTTTTGTGAGGGATAATAACATGGGTTGAGGTATTTTGAATAATGTGCACATTGTTTTTTTGTGTTTGTGTGTGTGTGTGTGTGTGTGTGCTTTCGTCCATCTCTGTCTACACACTTCCACAACAACGAGACTAATAGACATATTGTTTGCTTCATTCAGTAGGCATGAAGATATTACTTAGCTAGAATTTTAATAAAAATGAGGTAACTGGTTTCCACATTTCTTTTTCCACTGGCTTTACATTTTTTGGGATTGTTGATCATTTAGTACTAACTGTGTCAAAATCTTTCATTTATGTAGTGCTGCATAAAGTTGACAACACAACCTGATTCAGGCCTCACTCATACCTCACACCTTTGATAGGGGCATATTATGCCCACCTTTAATACCCCAGATCTATGATCCTTCCTGTCGATCTTTGGTAGGACTGACAAATCTGTATATTTTTCGAAAATGTTCCCTTATCTAAACAAGCTATGTCTTTATCTATTGCAAAGTTCATTTGGGCTTTTGGTTGATCGGCTGACTTCTTATCAGAACTAAGGTTGTGTCAATAAAAAGGGAAGAGAGCAATGAATGGAAAGAAAAGGTGTGTTTGTTTGTGCTGGTCGTGGGGTAACCTCTAGTGAGTGGGAGATGGACGTCCTCATCTGCCCTTCCTTAGCTGTCCCTGGGATGTTTGTTTGTGTCTGTACTAGCATATATGTGTGTGTGTGTGTCTGTATGTGTGTGTGTGTGTGTGTGTCAAACAGGGTTCAGATGCCCGGTCACCACATATATCTCCAACCCAGCAGACAGGTCTGGGGTTCTGTTGCTGATGCTGTCTTCTTTCATTACTGAGCAGAACCAGGAGCAGGCCCAGGCTTGACACACACACAGACACACACACACGCAGCCACACACACAGACACACACACACTCTCAGAAACACACGGTCTTGCTGGGACAATTAAATGCGACTGGAAACACTGGAAGAATCTGCTTAAAGTGAAGGAGACGGTTGGAAAACAGCCTCAGATTGATGCATGTTGTGTTACCTTCACAGTGCAGCCAGATTCATAGAAACTCCCACACTGCACGCACACACGCACACACAAAGCCACAAAGCCACAATGGGACACACTGTGCAAGTCTTGTGACAGGATGACTGACAGAAGGGCAGGCTGTTGCCACATGACTTCCTCTCTCTCTATCCACACACACACACACACACACACACACAGACTTCCCTATGTTCCAGTGTTAATAAATTGTGTCCCAGCGGCTGTGTGATTTGATCTGGCCACGATGTCCAGTAGCGACCGACTCTCTTCCTTCCTGTTTCTCTTCCACTTCCTGTTCATCAGAACCGGCCCAGAAACACATTCAATAGTTTGCTGACAATTATTTCTATATTTCTACCAGTTATTAAAGAAAACTTTGAATTTGAATCTGGGGATTTCATTCCTTATTCCTGTTCCCATACATCCGTAAAGTGGCCAAGAGCCTTCTGTGTTGCCTGTGCCCTGCTTGAACATGTAAATACCTGACACATAAACAGTAATCATACACACACTGTGACATAGTGTTTTAGGATATTGACCTCTGATCTCGGCTAAGTGTGAGGGGCATTTTAACACCCTTCCGATGAAAGGAAAAAAAAACAGTCCTATGACAGAGAGAGAAATAAATGTCTTTTCCTTTTGAAAGAATGGCAGTAAAACCAGTTCCAACCCTGACAGATGTTGAGAGACAACATAGTGCAGAGTAAACATTTACCATGAATTATGGGCCAAGGTGTCAAAAGATGTAACCCTATACAACAGTCCAAAATCACATACACATAGAAAGGTTAAAGGAACACATAAGACAAATAAGCTGTTTAAATTTGGACATTATTTTGACATATGAACATCAATGCAGCAACATAAATGTACAACAAACACCACAGTCCCTTCATTCACAATGTATAGAGAGAATGATCACAGTTATCATACCAAAAGTGTATAGCAAAGAAAGTGTTCATAATGTCTCTGTGTGTGTGTGTGTGTGTGTGTGTGTGTGTGTGTGTGCATGGCCTGATTAGACTGACACTGGGAATCCTGATTTTACTAGAAATAGGTCACTCATCAGCCCACCTTAAATGATCTACTTTAATATATGATCTATGCATGTATATAAATATCTCTCTTTCTCTCTCTCTCTCTCTCTCTCTCTCTCTCTCTCTATATATATATATATATATATATATATGTGTGTATGTATATATGTATAAAGAGAAGAGAAAGACATTTAGTGCGGCGTAGAACGACCAGGGGAAGATTCCAGCAGTGGATAATTGGCCTTAAGCCATTCCTGTGGCCTACTGCTCTCTGAATAATGCATGTTCTTTTTAATGAAGGCCCTTTTTTGTTGTCTTTTTACTTCTCTAGGATGTAGGGTAAAATTAGCATACTCCTATGTCTGCATCTTAATAAGCTTTTGGCTGCTTTTGTCGTGCACAGAGCTACACCCATTCTTCATTGATCTCGGTTTAAAGGTAAGCTAAGGACAGCCGTTACAAGAATTCAGCCACTATGTGGACAATGTGACGTCATCAAAGCCCTTTGTAATGAATGAAAGGCGGTTGAACAATGATTTGTCTTGTGATGCGGGGAGTGTTGCCTCCAACTCAAAGGTGAAACGGAAACATGAATGCACCTCTGAATCTTCTTTTATATGCATTTCTTTTCTACCTATCTTTCTCCGATGGCCGCTCTGCGCAGCATTACCGCACGCCTGTGTGCACCTCCTCAAAGTACATGCACGTGAACATTTTCACATGAGGCTTACAGTAAGACCCTCTCACCGCTGTCCACATCTGAGAGTGCCGTTTCTTTTGCTCCATACATACTGGCCTGGATGGTCTGAGCCTGTTCTTGAGTGGGGCAGGAGAGCATTCCTCAATCATTGGGGCATGTACAAAAGTTTCCTAATCCTACTGTAGACCCCCCCCCTGCACTCTTTCATCTACAGGCTAATGCTTTGTGAGGCACTGAACTGTGATCAGGCCCGGCGCTGGAGGAGCGGCGGAGCTGAACAGGTCAAAAGGGGGCAAAGAAGAGACGGAGTGAAAGAGGGGACCCGAAGGAGTTGGAAACTGCACACGGGGGCAACTTGGAAACAGCGCAGCTCTCATAGAGATTCAAGAAGGAGGCGTCTGCATCGTCTCTCGGTGATCTTACAGAGAGACGACTGATGGTTATGTGACATGTGGCGTAGGATGGAGATGGATGGAGACAATAGAGGCCTCATAGTGTGTGTGGAAATTGATTTGTGAATCATGAAATGGTAATTTCTCAGGAGTCTTTTAGTGCAGTGGCTTCTTTACGATGAAGATGACAAATTACATTCTCTACACAGGCAATGTTTGGCTTCTGGTTTGTTGGTGTTTACTGTCGGCTTACAAGGAGCAGCTGAGTGATTTTACAACATCTGCCTTCATTTGTCCAGGCCATCAAGTCACCAGCCTCGCAAATGATACTTTCTTTTTTTTATTTTGGCATTTCTTCATTGACTGATTCATCACAAGTTGAGAGGAGTGGTAAGTTGAGAAAATCACGCACGACAACAACAATGCTGGCCTAACAAACCACTCTTGGCTTCGGATTCTGTTTCCTCCAAACAGAGTTGCCGGGATAATTAACCTGTTCATTAACTTCCCGGCTGATAGGAAACGGCATGCGGATGTGAGCTCAGTGAGTCGTGGAGATCGATCCTGGGTGGTGCGGCGGCGGGATGGCAGAGGCAGAAAGCCTCACTGTTTGGCAGACGCCCGGCATACCTGTCAATTCTCACATTCTGTTCAGTCTACCAGGTTCAGAGAGAGTCTCATTTCCTAGTTTGGCTCGGGAAGGATTTTGGCAACGGAACAGAATAAGACGTGAAGTTACAAGATGCCGCCTCGCTGGGATTGTGTACCAGCAAACTTTCTGACAGCTTGAGGAACCGACTGGCTCTCTGTGATGGACTGAAGTCACGGCTGGGTTGCTGTTCCAGCTGACAGTATGCGCAATTATCTATTGAAAAGTATTGTTATTTTGACAGCGTGACAAAATGACGGAAAACTACGTCTCAGGGTATTATTTTTCATTCCAAATCCTCCCTTGAAATGAAATTGTAATGCCAGCTTGTGTCGCACGAGATCCCTTTACAACAAATTTCCCATCTATGGTTTTACCCTTGGGGTTAGTTCTCCCTCTTTGTTGTGACACCACAATGCCAATCACTACTGGCTCCCTGCAATCTGTGTGCCACTGTCATTGAAAGTTGGTGAACACTCCTTGCAGCTGATGGTGCACACCACTGCACATCTTTAACCGTTGGCACAAAGCTGTCTTCTGTGCTGGGTGAAAGCCCGCGGCACTCTGGGTCAACCCACCCCTGGGCACCGGGCAGCGAGTAATGGGCTGGTGGCAGCCGCCACTGGGCTCCGGGCGGCGAGTTGGGACACAATGGTGCAGGGCCAGTCCAGGGCCAAAATCAGGCCAAGTAGTTGCAATCAGTGGTGCATTAGGAGACCTGGCACAGCCTTTCAGCTGCCTCTCCTCTCAGCAGTGAACCGCTGTGATGAGTAAAGCAGCAGCTATGGTCGGTCCTGTCTCAATTAGCACTATGTCCCTCTCACTTTGGTGCAGAAATGGAGCATGTTGTTTTTGGACATGGACTATTTTATTGGTCCCGTAATATTAAGAAAGAAATTACCGGAATTTTAAATTTTCATTATATAATCATTTGCTGATTAAGTTGAAATGCCAGAGAAAGAAAATGCAGCCAGTACCTACTTATTTCTGTGAGTTTTTAAGATGCACCAAGGACCTTCGGTTGTTTTTCCAGCCACTTTTGGTATCCAGATGGATTTCCTTGAGAGAACTAATCAGCTAAAACCATTTACAGTTTTACAGTTCACAAAGACACCACTTTTTACCACTTCACGTGTTCAGCTGTTGCAATGGCAATGTGATGAAATTAGGTAAGGAAGGTGTTTGAGAGATTCAAATAAACTTGGTGGGGGATCGTTTTTGAGACAAAGAGTGTCTCTCTTATGAATGCAAACTGATTTGTTTTCTGTACTCCATTTACTTGGCGACCGTGTGGACTGTTTGGATTCTTCCGTGCGCGGCCGCATGGCGCGCTGCGTTTTGATCTTGATTCACATGCTTTCAGCTAATTTCCCCACCATCAATTTTTAATGAGCGCGCCACTATCGTGGAAGGGCGACGAACAGGAGATCGCTGGTGTGGCTTTCCGCCCCGGCAACGTTAAATTAACTATGTGAAGGCAGCCGCTCTTTTCGAGTTCAAACACTTTTGTTGTGTGGTGAAAACAATGAATAATTCTCTTTACACCCCGTATGTGGGTGTTTTGGAAGCGGGGCGGCGGGCAGGAGGACCATCCGCGGCTCAGATCAAAAGCCAGGCGAAGTATAGAATGAACACGCACACACGGAGCCAAAAGCGAGGCGGGAGTGGCTGTGTGTGTGTGTGTGTGTGTGTGTGTGTGTGTGTGTTTGGGTGAGAGAGTTAGGATGTTTACATGCGATATGTGTTCACCTGACATCTGCGTTGTTTTGAGTGTGGCGCGATGCGCCGTGCTGACGAGGTACCTGCAGCAGCCCGGATGCAGTGGAGAAGGCGCCATGTTGGCAGCAGCTACAAAGGAATAGGTGGGAGTCGTACATTTCGAGCAATTGATCGGGTGCAGCAGCGCACAGCGAAAAAAAGACCTTGCACTATTTATGTTAAAAGACAATTTGGAAGATGTTTGCTTCATGAAAGCTTTGAAATGGCATCACAACATGTTTCAACACACTGTAGTTTTCTATGACGATTCTCCGTAAAATCCAACAACCTGCAATATTACTGCTACCAAGGTTGAACGAAAAGCCTTTTTTTTTTATCGCACCAGACGGTGCTCACCTAAGATGAAGTCATTCCCTAATGGGAAAAAAAGGGTGGCCAATTTCCATCGAAAGCGTTCATTGTGCAACCTTTTGTGCCACATACCTCACCGTCTCTCTCAGATCTTTTTCTCTCACTTCGACTGTGATACGTGTGAAGCTTCCGCCAACCAAGAAACACCTTTGGAGAGTAAAGTCAGCCTGTTGGTGTGCTGTCTGCAGGGCATTCACCTGCCATGCAGACGTACAGGGAGGAGAGAGAGAGAGAGAGAGAGAGAGAGGCAGCTCGTTACAAAGCTCCCTTACATCGATTGTGATAGATTTCTATCTTTTTTGTTTTTGCGTGGAAAGTAAGCAGTGGAGTGCAGCGGGTTCAATAACACACTCAGGAACGCCTCTAATAACGGACGCAGAAGTTTATTATTAGCTAATAATTCCAGCAGTTGCAGTCAGGCAGTCAGTTTGTATGAGAAAATATGGAAAAATGATGCAGTGCGTGTTTACCGTGATTCGGTTTGGAGGAGGAATCCAATAAAGATGATGAAGAAGCCTCATCTCGGCACCTCGCAGGGCTGGGCTGGATGAGCATTCAGTAGAGTGAGGGGAGAGCACAGGGAGAGGGAAGTGATTACTGTCGTTAAGTTGACAGGAAATGTTGCATCTCTGTGACGTTTAGTAATGATCACAGCAGCTGGGAACAATGAGACTCCAACATTGCGCGATTATTGGCCCGCCTCACTTGCATTGGATAAAAGTAATAATGCACATTATCCCCGCGTACCCCTTTATGGTTGCACCAGCGAGGGAGCAGAGGCAGCAGATGAGATTTGCTGCGCAGGAAGCTGAGTGGGCTGACGCCTGTGATTGACTGGAGGAAGACTTCCCGCAATGTTGTGTGATGGGACCGCGCTCGCTCACTCCACTATATCAATTCATTTATTTTCTTCCTCCCATTTTTTATTGCTCGTGATTCGACTTTGTGCCTTGGGGGACAAAGAGGGGGAGGGAGGGAGGGGGGGATCGGAAAGTCAAAAGTGCACCGAGAGAGTGTTGACAGCAGCTTGGATTTGTGACTGACTAAGATATATTTGCCATTGTCACTATATGAGTGAAAGAGAGGAAGACCAGAAAGAGAATAATGTTCTCACGTCACCGTCATATTCAGTCATCAACCTACATACATTGTAGTATATTTGGATGGAAGAAAACAAATGATTGTAAACTATTAATTACAATTACAGACAACATCTATTCAGAAATATTTATATGTTTATTTATAACTACATTCACATCCTGATTCCTAACTACACATATTTTTTTTTTACAATGATTTGTTTTCTTCCTTTCTAATATACTGCATACTCTGTACTAATGTGTACCTTACGTGTGATGAATGAAGGACAGCTTTGTATTGCATGTGAGGCACAGGCTCTCGACAGTAATGACAAATCGGTAAGGAATACTTATACTAACTAATTATACCAACTATACCATATGTAGCTTACTGGTGTGCAATTTGATCCTATCCATGTCTACACACCTAACCAAAAGCAACATAATGCAATTCTATTGTGAACTGTTCAAATGACAATAAGTTGCTCTTGAATCTACTTCAACCGGGTTTTTTTCTTAGCTTCAATTATTATTCTTTGTCTCCACTGTGAACCCGTGGAACAGTCTTTGGCTTTACTGTACTGAATCATGGTAGGGTCAATAAAGCAGTAAAGGGACAGAAAAGTGGAGAGATTTAAAAAAAAAGATCTTTGACTTTCTGATCAGTGTCAATGTGTGTGTCTACATGCAAATAGCATGGGGACGGTACAACCAGTTGAATATGAATGATTGATTAGGCTTGTCGTGGCTGTGCATGAATATCAAGGGTGCGTTTGTAACACGAATGACATTCTGTAGTACCTCTTCAATTCTCTTCTCTCTTCTTTTCGGGCATTTATTAAACATGTTCCTATGATTGCCTCGCCAGTACGCACACTACACTGGAGAAGAGCTAAATGAAGTGCATGACCAAAAAGGTCACACCTCTGATTGAAAAGCATTTGATTTGTTGGCCCTCGGCTGCCAGATCATCGACCAGCTCCTACTTCAACCTTAAAATATATAGCAGAGCGCTGCTGTGACATTGCGTAGGAGCGCTCGAACCCCGAGACATCTCAGAAAGCGCCTTTCTTTTTAAAAAGAGGAAACTAGTTCATCTTCATCTCCTGCCCCGGCTTCCTGTCTGGGAGTTGTTTCAAGAACAAAAGAAACATCTTGTCCTGTTCTAAGAGAAGACTGAAGTGGAGTAAAAAAAAGAAAAAAAAGAGGCAGATGTACCTCCTAGTGCCTTCTCAGAAACTCCTCTGACGCCGGATGCTTACCTCTAGACTGTGTGTGTGGTTGTGTGCGTCTTCCGGGATACTCGTGCCTTTTTGGAAGGGCCTTGAAAGGAAGTTTTCAAAAACCTCGCTCTTTCATCTTCTCCGGCCCCGGCGCTCTCCTCTCCTCCGCAGGTGCTTTCCCCTCCGGTCCCTTTCGCCCCCTCCTCTCGCTTACTCTTGCCCACAGCATCTTCACCCCTACCTGTGAAAAAAAAAACACACACACACACATACACCACACACACACACACACACACACCGCTGCTCTCAAATGGTTTTTCCAATAACTCTTTTTTTTTGTAAACTGGGCGCACATTGTGTCACTCATCTCAGAAGGTAGAGAAAGCGATCATTTGTCATGTGTATTCCTCCCTGGGATGAATCACGCGCTGCAGGTTGCTGACTCCGTGTGCTGATTGCGGAGAGTTAGCGAGGTTTTCGGGAAACCACCTATTTCTTTTTGAGCCGCTGGTGTGCAAGGTGCTTTTGCATGACGCGATCGCGCTGGTTTAAGATTGTTATTGCTGTGTGTGTGTGTGTGTGTGTGTGTGTATGTGAATACATTTATGATACAACCCCCACAATGGCTAAGTGCTACCGTCACCCCCCCCCTCCCGCATGCTTGATGGAATAAGCAAAGGGAAATCTGAACACTCGGGTTTCTGTCACTTCAAGGTCCCCGGTTGGTCTCGCGTCCCACCCGTCAGACTGCGAGGGGCCGAGCGAAGACGTGGCAAACTCTTTCAAAATCCGTCTCTGTGTTGCTGTTTGTCTCACCCCTCTCTCCCAAAGTTTTCCTCTCTCTCTGGCTGGGAGGCCGCAGGTTTCCAAACAAACTAGCTGAAACATGTTGTCTGTGAGTCCGTCCATCCAGCCCTCCTGCTGGGCACCAAAGCTGCCATCCACAATGTAAGCAGGTGGCGCTGGCATCCCAGGGAGAATGGGCAGAGCGCGTGGGCGTCACACAGGCGGTGCCAATCCAAAATTTCCAGCTGACCCCCAAAACCGTGGCTGTGGCTGCGCTCGCCAATCTTCGGGGGAACGCTAGTTGCGGTTGAACGGCGTGCGGCTTGCTTACCTTGCTCTCGTTTTGTCAGCTGCAGTCGCATATTCTAATAAACAATAAAGGGTTTTTGTGCTTTTCTTTGTGTTCCTCTACTGGCCTGCCTCTCTCTCTCGCTCTCTCTCTCTCTCTCTCTCTGTGTGTTTGCATTGAGGGGGTGCTGTTTAGCCGAGTGGGACTTGCAGTAGGCCCCGGGCCAGCCGCCTTCGGTTGGACGTTAATGAACGGAACAGGAGTGGGCACATCTGATGAAGCTGGCCATGCTGTCAACTGATTTTCATCTGGTGTGTGTGTGTGTGTGTGTGTGTGTGTGTGTCTGACAACAGGTGCAGACGAGATCTCTATGCACTGACAAAATACAGACTCTGCTGTGCCAACACAGGTGATTTCTACACAGAAAGGCCCACACAAACACCCCCACACACACACACACACACACATCCTTTCTGTAATTCATTGTACTTATTACATTCTAAAACTGCCTTCGGACTTAAATGACAGTTTGGTTACTTAGAATATCTTGAGAGTTTGAACTCCCACACTCTGCACCGGGTCCCTCATTGATGAATTATAAATCCTTGCCTTTGAGCTGACGGTGTAAAACCAGTGCGATAGACAAACAAGGAAACACCTGTCACACACAGCCCTCAGTCAAACGACTCGCTCGTGAGCAACATGAACACACACACCCGGTGGAGGGTTTGAGTGACAACATCCTGTTCCTCGCCGGGGTTGTCAACAGGCCTGAAGCAACAACAGCATAAGCACATGTGTTCATTAGAACAGTACCTAACCGGCGCTCCCTGGGCCACCTGGCTCTTCAAACACGAGCAACTAACACTCCTAAGCTCTCTTTCTATATGCCACAGGCAGACAAGATCCAAAGACGCATTAAAACAACAAAACCCAACAGCATTCCCAAATGTCACATTATCGCGCGCCGCGCACGGACAGAAGCTAACGAGACGGGGGAGACGGGAACGCGATTCTCCTCGGAGAGAGAGGCCATTTTTTTTTTTTCTCCGTGCGTCGCGTTCGAGTCCAAAAATAACAAAGAACAAAGGCAGATAAATGAGTGAGTTTTTTCGAGCGCAGGCTAGTGGGCTTTGGCATCACCGGCCAGGCGGGAAGGGGGGGTGGGTGGGTGGGTGGGGGGGGGGGATGGACAGGGAGAGCTAGCTAGCGGCCCGTCCACACATCTGTCCACACAGCACGGGGTGGGTTCCAGCGACACCCACAGAAACAGGCTTAACCTTCTCTTCCCCCCACCACCTGTTCATTACTATGGGCCCCCCCACCGAGCCACCGCCACTCGGCTCTTCCCTCTCACCCGCTCCCTTGTTCTTGTTCTCTCTCTCTCTCTCTCTCTCTGTCTGTCGCTACTCGTTCCAGTTCTCTCTTTGTTATCCTGCCGTTTTTTTGGGTGTTTTTCTTTTTTACCCGATCTCGCTCTTTTTTATTTTTCTGCTTTTAAATTTCGGTCGCGGTGCAGCGTTATTTATTCTCTCTGTCTCTGTCGTACCAACGAGGCTCTTAGTTGATGTTTAAAATCAGCGGATTAAAACGGTCCGGTTTAATCAGACAGGTTGTTTTGAACTAGTCGAAAGGAGAAAGAAGTGCCCGACTTTCGCGGAGGGGGGAGGAAGAAGAGGCTTTTGATGAAGTGCCTGTGAAAGTGCATCAGTCTACCCACATCTTCAAACCCCCCCGGTGCCTCTTGTCTGCTTTCAGACCCATTTTTCTCCACATTGTTGGTAATTTGAGGATTCTCGCCCATGGCATCATTCAGTGTTGGCCCATTCAAATCCCTTCAGAAATTCAATTTAGAGAGAGGAAATGACAAGATTTAGCTTATTGAGGTATGCCAGAACGTCTATGAAAAACAGACATGGGAATATGTGGGATGGTAAAGTCCTCATTATTGCTGCCCTTTGTTACTGTGTGAAAAAGCGACGACTATTCTTTTTACGTGTCGAGGCATTTGCAATTTTTATGAGGCAGGTGAAGGATGAAATGACCTCTCCTTCAGACAGGCTCTCAGGGCTAGCGCTGTAACTGGACAGATATTGACTTATGAAAAGTCAAATCTTTTTTTAGCACGAATATTTTCTATACCATAATTTCTGTCCAAAAACAAAAGAAGAAAAAAAAAAAGAATTGCACCTACGGTGTCTCATATGGTACCACAGTGAGAGCAACTTGGCATCGGCTGATGCCATCATTGTACACAATGTGGTATATTCCAATTCAGCCAATTGTTATTTTTAACTGTGAAAGTGAAATCACATTGTGGGTTGTGCGCGCAAGGATATCATGGAAAACAGCAAGAAAACATTCATATTTGAAATGACTTCAGACAGCGTGTGTACAAGAGTAATGATTATAAAAAATCTGATTTCTTCCTTACTTTAATGGCCCTGAAAAAAGCTCTTTTTTAATTGGAGGCTAAAACAAAAAACTATTGTCTATTATATTAATCCTCTATGTCTTTGGGATGTGTGTGTATATTTTGTGCGTGTGTTACTGTGCAGGGGGCACCTTGTTGACTTGCATTCGGCTCTCTTGGATTCTACATAACTCCAGATATACTTTTTAACTCTTTAATTGCTTTTGCGCAGCGGCCCTGATGACGATAAGGAGGACAGTGACAACATCTCAATTTCTCTCCCCAACTGAACGCTCCCCGTTTCAATTATCCTCGCCGGTTCCTCCCTCACTCTCTTGCCTCAAAATAAATTTCATTTCCCTTAAGCCTGCTGCTTTCCGTATCTGATGGCGTCTCACTCAGTTATCCATGCATGGTATTATCAAGAAGACGGGTCCTTACTGCTCACTGAGAGGGAAAGTCTGCAGGCCCCTTATTACATACCAAATATCAGACACCATATTCTAATCCAAAGTAGCTGGCTGTGGAGAAAATGCCTAAACTGGCTCAGCTTGTTAAGGGTTTTGCACCGGGTTACACAGAGGGAGTCCACACAGTATGAAACATTCAACTATGCTGTTTCTTTTTTAATATATCGACATTTTTGTTAATTTGTTAAGTCATATTTTTTAATGCAGATTTTGAATCAGTCTCTGTATCTTTTACACTGCTGCTGGAAGGATGAAAATGCAATCTGAAAATGTATATAATGGCAGGCAAAAGCTCACTAATTCCCAAACTGTAATTTTATAGTTTAGCACACGTTAGTAATTTATTCTGAACTGTCATGACATCAGTGGATTAAAAAGAGAGATCTTGCCTGAGCTCTCCAAACAATGAAATCATTATAAGCTGCTTTTTCAGATTGTCCACCTATTAAAGAAAGATTAAGTAAAAAGTTGGATTCAGCCGCTGGGTATTATGCAACGTAACAAGAGGGCAAAATGAGACGATCACAGTGTGATATCATGTTGTTTTATTGCATCCCAAAGCTCAAAGTAATATTCTTTTCTTTGTTTGAAACTGACATCAAAATCTCTCCCTTGTTTTCTATTATGGCATCAATTTGAGTCCTTGCCATATTCCCACAGAGAAGGAACACAAAGTCGTATAATAATTACAGAGCAATGAATGTGCAACAATAAACATTTAAGCTATTCAAGGTAGCTGAGATAAGATAGTGTTAAAGCACATTTTATGAGGTTCCCACAGTTCAGGGTGTTCAAAGATCTCTTACACAACTACGGATGTCCATAAAAAGCACAGTTCTTGATCAAAGCAAAGAGTGAAAAGAAACATGTCAGAGATGAGCAATTGGCAGTTTGCAGAGTAGCTATTTATAAAACTATATATATATATATATATACATACTATTTATTTTAAAAACTGAATTTGCACAGTTCTTTGACAGACAGATTAGAAAAAGCACAGCAATGAAACAACAGAAAGCCCATCAAAGAAAAAGAAGGTAAGAGTTAAACCCTGGTAAAACAGTAGATGAAACAATTTAATTGCAAAAAAAAATTACTTAAATGAATACAATGAATACAATAAATGAATAAAATAAAAAGCGGTAAAGTTCTGTAAAATACATTTTAAACCTGGTGGTCGGAAGGAGTATACGGTCGATACAACTATTCCTCATTTGTTTGGTAAGGGCTTGTTTGGGGGAATTAGCAGATTTCTCCAACACAAGGTCTTATCTTAAAATGCATTACTGGCCGAGGAAATCCGGTATTGAGTTCTAAATTCAGTTTTGACATTCAGTTTCAAGTATTATGATGTGAAGAGATGCAATATAATATTATCAAGGCGCAATTTTCTTTTGATGGGTCGATTTTTCTGAACTACGATGTGTATCTTTATTTATATTTTTTATGTAAATACTGCATAAAAAAAACCCTTGGAGTACTTTTTGGATTTGAATTATTCGTACTTATGTCATGGCAGAAATGTTATTTTCCATATAGTTAATGTGGCATGATTAGTGCTGTTATCTGTTGATCGGCTGATTTATTTCTCCATTTCTTTAATTAGACTTAAAAAACCCTCAATAAAAGGTGAAGATATTAAATTACTATGACTTACAAATTACTAATCCAACAAAGTTATTCGAATCAGTAAGTAAAAATGGATAAGATCATATTTTATAAACAGTTGGAACCAGATCATTTTACTTTAAAAAATGAATGATTGTCAAAACATTTGTACATGATCAATATCTGCAGTGTCATTATAGTCTAATGGCTACTAATAGCAAAACTTTTGCTGTTTAAATTGCTTTTCTATCTGCATGTTCTGGGATCATTACTCTGGTAAGACAGTCATGAGCTCCATGAGTTGTGTGGACACCATTTTCTTTTTGTCTGCTTTATGTTGTCTTTGATAACGGCTCAGAGGTGGGCGAGTTTTCCTGCTATAAAACCGCCCGACAAAGTCTTTCATGTGTGGACTTCATGCGTCGAAGCAGCCCTATCAACGTGTTTGTTCCCTCTGTCATCGAACCGCTATCTTTGTCAGAAGAAGACGCCCAATAGCTGATTAGATTAAAAAAAAAAAAAAAAACGGATGGGTAGGGACGGCACTATTTTCTCCTTTCTGTTTCAGTCTGAAAGCCTCCCATTTTCAGTGTCAGTGGACTGGAGGAAAGATAGGGACGGCTAAAAAGAAATGACACCATTAACGTTGCCGCGTCTGAGCCTCAGTCACATGGGTGCTCCACAACCACGGACTCCTGGCAAATCAATTGAACGTTCAACCCCCACGAAGTGAGACACCACGCCCTATTTTCTTAAAAAGCCGTGGGACCCGTTTGCGGGACTCCTGTCTCCTGGTCTAAGAATGGACAAAGTAAGGCGTTTTAACAGCAGCTCCCACCATGCTTGGACGCCTTCAGACTTCCACCTCTGCCACGTTTCCTCCCCGTTCTTATTTCGGGTGCTAATTCAATTTCTCTCTCTCCCGCGCTGACACCGTCTCCATTACGACGCGCAGCCAAACACAAGCATTCATTAATTAGTGGCATCGTTGTCTTTTAATTATGCATGTGGCTTATTAGGCACCTCACCCCCCCCGTTCACGCGAGCCTTTCCCGTCTACACCCCTCTGTTCCTCGCCGTGCTCACACGGGACCTTTAAACTTCCACCTGCACATTATAGCTCTAATAAAACTGTTATCAGCCCGTGAAGGAGACGGCAAACAGGTGAGAAAGACCGAGAGGGAGAGAGAGAGAGAGAGAGAGAGAGAGAGAGAGAGAGAGAGAGAGATGGCAAACAGCCGACTGAGAGCTCTGATATGTCAGCAGCAGAGATGAGCCAACTGCCCTCCTGACTGGGACCCCGGCCCGGGAGAGCATGAACCCACCAGGTCCTCTCCATCCCTCCCTCCCTCTCTCCCTGTCTCTCTCTTCTTTACCGTAGTATGGCCTCTACTCTCCTTCTCCTTTTCTGCATCTAAAAACCACAGAGAGAGAGAGAGAGAGAGAGAGCGTCAGCCGGCAAATTTCTACAGCTCTCCGAAATCATTATTGGCAATTAGCGTTCGTCAGGGAAGACAGCAGCTGCTTGTAATTACAGGTAGCCCCTCATTACTTCTCAGTGTAGGGGAGAGGAGGGATGGGAGAGAGAGGGGGGGGGGGGGGGGGGGAGGAGGAAATGTGTTCCAGTGCCAGTGTTTATATTTATTTATATATTTCTTTACCTCTGATGTTGAGCCACGCGATGTATACGAGCTTCAGCGGAGAACTTGGAGAATCCTGCAGGTGCAGTTCGGGGAGGAAGAAGACCGGGGGGGGGGGGGGGGGGTGATGAGGAGGAGGAGGAGGAGTCCAAACTTACTGTAAACAGACAATGTCATCCTACAAATATTGTGCATTTGCGGTAGCGGTGCTGTGTGTCTAGGAGTGGATTTCCTTGTGAGGATGACCATGAGTGCCTTGGTCACAATCATTTCCATTGACTAATTCTTTCCTTTCTGCTCCTCCCTCTGCTAATGAGCTTCACCTTTGTATCCGTCTTCCATGTTGAGGAGAGTCTTACTTCTTACATCTGAGCGTGACAAGTCGAGGTTAAGATGACATGACATTTAAGGGCACACTCTGTGTTACTGACCCCCTAAAAAACCAGCACCGCATGGCACGGCAAAGAGTTCATTGGCTCTTAAATCCTGATGTAGTTTGGCCTTGTGGCATTATATTCCCTTGGCGGTTAATGATAGGTTTGAGTTAGGGCAGCTTCACCTTAGTAATTGCCCGACAATCTCTTCTTAGTTGCAAGTGTGTCTGCTGCCTGATAACAATCCAGGAACTCCTTAGAAAAAAGTGATTTAAGGAGAGTCACTCCTTGATAGAGAAGGTATTTCCACCTAATCAGCAAACCAGCACAGGTCAAATAGTGCTCGGCTTTAAAAGTTTTAATTTTTTATTACAAGGCCAACTCTCATTAAATGATAGCTGGTGCTTTTGCTCATCATCAGATTTGGCCATCAAAGGGTTATATTTTCATACCATTTTAGCTACGTTCAGCCGTTCTTTACAGTTTGCGCTGCCCATTTTTATAGTTTTTATAGGCTCTGGCAAAGGAAAATTGTCGAGTTTATTTCTGACAGATCCAAAGCTGTATTCTTTTTGCACAGCCAAAAAAACGTCGTTTGTCCACATTTCTGTAGCAGACTTGGCAATATTGACATTCATTTGACTGCATACCTGAAATACTGGGACCTTTTACTCACGAAGCAGGAGAGGTGCACCCTTCAGTAACTATAAAAGGAGATATTTTCAGGGGGTGGTGAAGATGAGGTAAACGCATACCTCGGCTAGAGGCTGGACTCCTATGAATGGCTAATTAATACCATCTGAATGCTTTATACACCCTAGCGACTGCGAGGCCTTGAAGTGCCCCGCGGAATTCCGCCATAGCCTGGGGCAACAATCAGACCAATTAACCCAGGGCACAAAACAGTGGAGGTGGGGGTCGTGCAATCCAGCGTGGACGCAGCCAGTTTAGGTTCAGGGTGGAGTTGGGAGCCCTGCTCCGTGTCCAGGTGTAGTCTTCAACACGGAGGTCACGTCTGCTACACGCGTGGCCTCTCTGCGAGGACTAACAGAAGGCATGCTATTAGCAGCCAAGCAGTAGCCTCTTAGCCCCCCCCCCCCCCCCCCCCCCGCGTAAGGGTTTGGCTTCTTCTCAGCGGAAAGGAACGTCTGAGTTTGTTTTTCCCATTTGTTAGTGGATGTAATCATTAGTCTCATTTACAGAGTGAGTCATTTTAGTTCATATGTTCCACGAGGGGAAAAAAAAAAAAAAAGTCATAGCTGTCGGGCTTCCGCTGACTTCCTAACAGTATACATAACAGTCAAAAAACAGCTCTATCTGCCAACAACATAAAGCCCTAACCATGTTCTCATTAATTCATAAGGCATTGCCATTTTACAGCCTCTTTAAATACACATATACTAAGACTCTCTGTTACTGTAGTCTCTTTAGACCTTGAGGAATCTGCAAAGCTTTATTCGCCGCGAGGGTGCCGCTATTTATTTCCTACGCACACAGTTCAGTTACAGTAGAACAACCGGCATCCTGGCAGCGGAATGGCTCACATTTGCAGGGCATCTCTCGTTTCCACTGTAGACCGTCCAACGCAAATACAAAGAACAACTGTCACATTCAAACTGGAGCTGAAATCACTGGCTGGGTTTCCATTCATCTTGTCTGTCCGGGTCTCTCTTTTTTATTCGTTGCCATGAAAAGTTGGAACTGTATGAGAACCCCGCGCTAGAGGGAGAAGATCAAGTGTGTAAGGATTTAACAGATGGAATTGGGACTAAATGAAGCACTAATGCATGGATGGTATGAATCCTCTGTGCATTTTTTAGCAGAATCTAGATGCGGTGGTTTCCGCTCAAAGTTAAAGTTAGTTGTTGATATCATTTCCCCTTAGAGTTGTAGAATGTGTGTGAAACCCTGTTAAAATAATATCTGTGATTATGTTTTTTTACAGAAGATAATTTGAGGATTATTTGCAAGAAATCTGATTAAAAAAACGATTAATTTAATGAAGTCCATTTCTTCACTGTAAGTAACGGATGGATTTTTTCATCATTACAGAAAACCTTTTGACCTATGGGGGAGTTTAGAACATTTTGTGAATGTGTCATGAGGCCTGTGCTCCATGTGTAACTTCATTCCTTTGTAGAAAGGAATAAAAAAAGAAAAATATGCTTTTGCTGTTTTTTTCCCAACTTAAGCAAGATCTTAAAACCAAACCTTTATTTAGATGCTCCTACTGGTTGTTACCGGGGCAGCTTTAGAGGTATTGTCGTTTTGTTCTACCGACGCTCTCAGAGCTGCTGTGCTGCATTTTAAACTGTCGAGTCAGACTTCATTTACCAGCTCTTTCATCTGCTTTAACTCAGTGAGTGTGTCTGCGCGCCCCTGTGTGTGTGTGTGTGTGTGTGTGTGTGTGTGTGTGTGTGTGTTTGTGATTTAGCAGCCAGAATATGTGTATAAATTTGTGTGGGCCTGTCACTGTACCGTGTTGTTTGTGCTTGTTTTGTTAGCCTGTGTATATGCACCCTGTCGTGTGTGTGTATCCAAATGTGTGTGTGTGTGTGTGTGGCGTCCAACCCAGAGCTATTATGTGGAGACAGCAGGTATAATATCTGCAAACCTTTGCCGCTGTGCCTGGATAAGTAATGGCCTCAAGACGTCACCTTTATCTGTAGCCACACTCCTGCAGCTGCGGCTGTGTATTCCCAGCCTCGCGGTCCCTTCATGACACACAGGTGTGGCGTTATTTGTGTGTGTATGCAATTTATCCCGCAACACCCCCCCCCCCCCCCCCACCTTATGTATTTGCCACACACTAAAGTGTTCGTGAGGAAGGCAGATAGAGCCCAGACTGACACATTCATTTCCTTTACGGCCGAGAATGCGGCAGGCAGTGCTGCTTGCTGTTTAAGCCGCTTTACCTGTTTACCCCACAGATGTGGACACTGGCTGAATGGCTCCCACTGTGCCCCACAAACAGAGGAGAGGGAGGCCATGGTGGGGACAGATAGGAGGCAGGAGGATGGAGAGGAGAAGGAAGGTAGTAGAGGGTGGCATTCAGACAGAGACGGAGAAGGCAGAGGCACAGAGATGTGGGAGACGGAGACAGAATGACGTGTGAGATAGATAGGGAGAGAAAATTGAAATGAGACGGCGGGAGGGAGAAAGAGAGGCGGAAACAAAGGAAGAGTTAGATGGGGAGTGAGTGAGCTTTGTGGTCTCAGGCTCCATGGGAGGTTCAGCCCAATCATTTATAAAAGGTAAATGCTGTCAGGACGCAGGGCGTTTAAAGGCGCGGCGCTGCAGGTGTGATTTATGCTCTCAGTACGAGGCTATAAATCACCCTGCCTTTGTTTCCACAGGCTGCCGCTACTGCTGCTGCTGCTGCATCAAGGCATAGCCATTGCTGCCTCAATTATAGCAGGCGCACACACACACACACACACACAGTGGACAGCAATGAAGACAGTGCAAGAGACATGCTGATGGGAATAGATGGCTGGACACAGAGAGTGACGAGGAAAGGGGGTGACTGGCTGGAGTAAATCAACGATGATCGGGTGAGTCGAAGAGACAGTGTTGTGAGTGTGACCTCCTGCAAATGCTGACTACAGAAAACATGAACCACACGCCATTCTGCGGAGCTTCCGGGGAAGAAAGTCCTGTTCTGCCCTGGTCTGAAGGCTTGTACAACACATTAAGTTTCTTTGCCCAAATCAGGATTTTTGTTTAGAAGCATTCACACATTGGTCTGAACTCGTATTTTGCTTTTGTGACAAAGTCTATCATGTGTTCTTTGTAATTGTCTTTTGATCCCACACAAGATTATTGCGCTTGTGAGCTGATGCATAAAACATCTCCTCATTCATTCAAAGGGGTTCTTCTCACCGAAAACAATGCAATACCACTTACACAATCATCTCTCTGATGGATAACACAGCATTTCTGTATCTCGTGCGCTTGTAACAAGCCACAGCTTACCAGTGTTTGAGTGGTGAGGACATAGGCAGTATTGATACGATGGGTGTGTGGGAGGGAATGGCACTTTGGGCAGGTCACAAGTCACGCGTATGACCATCACATTATCGGCATTCCTTAAATACAGCGGATAAAGGCTTTTGTTCTCCACAAAACACCCAGCAGTTTTGATGGGGTGCAAAATAGATTACATTTCTTATATATCGAGTATCATCCGTCAAGCTTTTCAGAAGTTATGTAACGATGGTGGTGTTACGTTTCTTTGAATGAAAAAGGCCCCGAGAGCAGCAACAACCGCGCGGCTTCTAAAGGGATGCAGGGATTGCCGACAACACACTGAGTAAACGGAAATAAATAAATAATAAAGTCCCGTACTCAAAGTCCAACCTGTCTGCCTCCTTCCAGGTTGGTTTCCAAGAAAGCAAATGTACTCTACTACCACAGAAATAATGCAAAAGCACCACTCTGCCAGCAAGAGGAGAAATTTGTCTTCAATCCCTTCATCCAAACCATATTTCACCCTTGCACGCATCACTCCTAATAGAAACCCAATTGTATTCCAAAAAGCGTTCAACAATGCTCTCCACTCAATACACGATACAAGTGTTTAATCATCTCAGAGAAGGCTTTCTGTCTCCCTCCGCCAGGGGGGTTTGGGGGAGGAAAATGGAGTTGTAACACACAGCGAACACGTACGAGCTGACCTGAATGGCTGCTGGTATTCTGATTTCCCCGAGGAGCGTCCTCTCTCCGGCCTGTGCCGGTGTTTTGGATTCCAGAGGGAGGCCATTAATGCTCCGCCTGTCGACCTGATCCATATGTATGGCTGGCTGTTCCGCTCCGTTCAGCTCCTGCCCTCGCCGCCTGCCTGCCTGCCTGCCTGCCTGGCTGACTGTCTCAAGGCCCAAATTGGTTCCTTGTCCCGCAGAGATGGAAATAGAACGGCGGGCGGACAGGGCCGTCAAAAAAAGACGAGCGAGGGTGATTTTTTTTACAAGGCGGTTATTCACATCATGCGTCTAGCAGCAGAATGCCCTCAGGTCAGGCTGAGGATCACAAACGGGGTCCTTTTAAGTGTGGAACCAGTTTGTATGGGTCATTAGTACATGAGCGATTACCACGCCGTCCTGTCCAGCAGTCCAGCATTACGCAAGGAATGGAAAGGCTTTTTTACCACAGCTGTGAGGTGAATATAGTTTATCAGTTTATTGGTTGCAGCTCATTTGGCCTCTCTTTTGTCGTCTCTCTCCCTCTCGCTCTCTCTCTCTCTGTCTCTCTCTCTCTCATCCCCTCTTCACTGTCCAATCCAACAGGATCTGATTGGTCACTTGTCATGGGATTGGGCCTGATAGCCTGTTAATGGTCACCCACAGTTACGCGCCACAATCTCCAATGGGCCAGCTGCACTGAGCGCAGTCGAGCAACGTCTAGACAGTCTAATTGACAAATCATCTCTGAAGCAGTAGTATCCCATCAGGGACAGAATAGAGAAGTCAGGAAGAGTAAAGGCGAGGGCCATTTATTTACTTTATTTCACTAGTGTAAAAACTGCTGTCCTTTCGAATGCGTCCGTTTTTGTCTCTTTAATACACGGGTCCATTTTTAGTCTGTGTTATTATTAAAAATGAATAGAGCTAGGCCAGAAAATAAAGTGGACGCTAACTGTTCTGTCCAGATGTAGTGGGCTCCCAGCATGTCCATTCAGCTCTCAACACGAGATTGAAATCATCCTCTGGAACAAATAAAGACAAACATCGCACTTCACCACATAACAAGATAACCAGCATTATATTAGTATTATTTATTGTATATTGTAAGACATAGCATTAGATTTTGAAAAGAATATAAGATCTGTGTATGAAACAACTTCAACAATTAGTTAATAGGAAGCTGGACAGAAAGGGCTAAAAAGCAGTTTCAGGAGCTGGATTTCTGCTCTGTACTGGAAATGAGTGGAAATCAATTGCATTATCTTAAACTATTCATATGTTGGCTTTCAAAAATGAATATAATATTTTTTTGCAATCAACGGTATTTTCCACTGCTCTTTTATGCCTGACTTTTTAAAATATCACTATGATAAATGACAGGTATTACTAAATGTTTTAACGTAGAAAAAAATAGAAAAAAATAGCGATTAAATATCTTTCAGTGATTGTACAGAATATTTGGAATTGTTTTTTACTAAAAAAAACTTATTTAGGATTATGAAGGCTTAAGGCAAAACATTTCACAAATATGTTAAGACTTTTTAAATCCATATAAAAGGATTGATTCAGCAGTTCACTTAAACTAATAAATGACAAATATATTGAATATGGAAACTAAGTAATCTGAAATCATCCCTTCACAAAAGGGATTAATCACAGCAGACATTGCCTAATCATTTTTTATATTTTTCTATATTTCTAATTTATGCTCATAATTAATTGATTTACTCAAATTACCAACATGTGCACAATTTGAAATGGGATAAAACATGGCATGGTATTATTTAATTACATTTCAGGAATTCATACTATTTTTCCCCTTATTCCATATTTAAATACATTTGGATTCAAACTTAGGGCAGGGGCATAAAGTTGACTAAATAAGAGATATATCCCGCACTTCTGACACATCTGGCATCATTTAACTTATTTCTTTTCATATTAAAGCTGGGATTATAGTGTGTCATATTACTGGTATACTGTATGCCTTTATCAATTTTACTTTCCTTATTATAATTGTCATGTATCTAAAACAATTAAGATTTAAAAGTTGCCAGCCAATTGGACAAATGAGGCTTAATGATTGGTTTACAAAAATGATCAAAGAACAGTTTGCCCATCACTTGTTGTTGGCTAGCAGTGTAATCCGAATGTTGGCAGTCTAATATGAGGACTGCCTTCCAGCCGACACTCTGGGACTAAAAGTCCTGTTTTTTGTTGATGTGTGATTTTTATTTGAATTACAAATCTTTCCTCTCACATTTGTCATCTTTGTTTATGCATTTCATTTGGTTACTGTTTAATCTGAGCATAACATTTCAAAATATATACAATTCAAAATGGATTTCTGGGGGTTAATATACTCCAGCTAAGCAGTCTTCTCTTTGGAGATGTGAAAGAAGTAAATAACCCTGTTAGACTTACATTAATGACAGCTATAAGGCACAACGTGTGAAGATGGGACGCAGCTACACACCCCATCTCTCCCTCTCTTCGCCCTCACCCTCTGCACCTCATGCACAATCCGTGTAACATTTTCTTTTATTGCACTCAATGGAAGTCTCCCTTTTGCATAATGGGCTTACGAGGGTGTAACAACACGGTGTCGGAGCAACTGTGCACATGTGGCTGCTTGTTTTGACATTGTTGCCGCCTTGAATTTTACATTAATGTCATCAAAGTGTTTCCAGTGAAACACGGTTTTATTTTGTAACCCTGCTTAGACTTTCCATAGCTTACTGCACATTTGAATGGGGCCGTCCTAAAGTAAAGTGTCACCAACACAATCCCCAAAGCGAGAGCTGTGAGAGCGATAATACTCACACACTATCATCCCTGGTTAAAAACAAGGGGATTTATCAGAGATGTCTCTGCCTCGGCAGGGACCAAATTACAGCCCCTGTGTCTGGTTGGAGGCGGAGAAAGAAATAGATGGGTCTGGATATAATGGTGATGGCCCCTGGGTGGTACTCCTGTGAGGGAGAAATGGGAGATTAGAGTGGAGGTGTGAGCTCGCAGTAAGATTACATTTTCCCTCTTTTTAATGGATAAGTGCTTTTCTTTTTTTTTTTCTTATTTCACTCCCACTATTCTGCTTCTGTTTCACAGTGTTCCATCTCGCTCTCTCCCCTCCGTCACCACGCACACGCAACACACACACACATACAAACACGCGTAAAAAAAAAAAAACATGCACATGCACTGCCACATACACGCAAAGCTAAACACACACACACACACACACACACACACACAAGTCTCCCATCTCTCCCTCTGTCAGCGTCTCCCTCCGTCCTCCCTCACTTGATCCTTACACCTACGTGCTACAGATGGTTTCATTTTATAAGAGATAAAACCACATTTGGTGGAACTGATTAAACAGAGGGAACAACATCCCCATCTGCCATTTATTCCAATCTGAAATTACTTGGGCAGATGCTGACATCTTTGGAGATGATTGATTCGCCCCGTCTGGCCAGAGAGGAGTGGAGAGGGTGGCGGCTTCCTGCAGCCCTGCCATGGCACCAGCACAGTGTCACTTCAGGAGTGGTGGAGCCCCTATCCCCACCAGTTACCCGTCTCTTGTCTCCAGCAAGCTGCCGCAATCAGCACAGGCCCTGATTGGACTTGGGCAGGTGAGCGCAATACACTTTAATCACGGGGCCAGTAGATGCCAGATCATCCCCTCGGGGGCCGTGTGTGACTGTGTGGGGACAGAGGTCCGTGCTTCTGTGTGGATACATTAAATGCTTGGGTTCAACCTAATTACAAATAAGCATGTTATTTCAATAACCTCTATAGTCATGCACATAGTTATGGGTTCATTTTGCTTCGATTTCTGCCTCCAACCCAAATGTTCCATAGATCTCCATCCAATAGTTTCTGCAATATTCATGTCTGGTGAACACTTATCTGTATACAAATAATGAGAAAATTCTGTTCATAGTGTCAGGAAATCCTATTCACTTGAACCCTGGGGCCATCAAATGAATCGACAAATCCTTCCTGATTCAAGTGAATCTCACGGACTGAGAAATGTGCTACTACATTGATCCCAGCAATCTCAAGCTGGGCCTTGAACCTGCCTGACGTACTGTGACCTTTGATCATTCAATAGAGAACCATTCCACATTATTCTTATTGTGACCTCCTCCTGATGGAGCAGGATGCAAACTACAGTTGTTGCTTTGGTCACATGATATAAGAGTTACACGGAATACAGATGGAGTCCCTGGTGATTATATATCCCACTCCACCTTAATTTAATCAACATTTATAATGTCCTGCCTGTGAAATTACGCTGCCCTCCACTAAATCGACTCGGCGTCATCACTTGTAAACACTGAAGCATTTCAAGATGGAAAACTCTTCCTTTCGGGAAGTGCCATCAAAGCCAGCCGTGTGTGAGTTTGAGTGTGCGATGAAATTCGCATCGTGTCATAAAAACTGCTGAGCTCGGGCTCTCAATGCAATCAGCCGCCGGTCTCAGCTCATATACTTGTTTGATGATAACCGAAGACGGAGGGAGAGTGATGGAGCTCTCCGAGGGGCCGCAGCGATAATTTAGCTCGGTGAGTGGGTGTGAATCATGGTGAAGGCGCAGGGGGTTTGGAGGTGGTGGATGAATCATTAGGGGGGGGGGGGTGGAGAGATGGAGAAAAGGGTAGAGTCCCCGGGGATCTAGATCCATCAGACAGCACTGCTGTGGCCTCGACCGCATCGACCCGCAGGACTGCAGCCAAAACCCCTCCGTCTTTCTTTCTCATCTCCCTCCTGTTTGCGAACGCTTGGTCTCCCTATTCCCTCTGTGGCTGTGATTCATAGCAGCCTCTCCCTCTCTCCTCCCTCTCTGTCATCAGGCATGTCATTCCACATCAGAGGCCTCATCTCTGCCTTCTCCGTGTCTCTCGTAAGCCTCTTGAAGTATGACTGGGGCCTGAAAATGGCAATTCCCAAACTGAAAGCGCAACCCTCTCCTCTCTCCTCTCTCCTCTCTCCTCTCCGCTGCCCTCCGTCTCTCGCCTCGGGCATCTCATTCTACCTCTCCTCCCTCTATCCTCCTCTCTTCAGCTCCCCCCCTCCCCCCCCCCCCCCCGCAGCCGTGGCAAACTCTGATGGGATTCAGAGCAAATTGCTCACCCCATGGAAAAAGAAAAAAAAAGACACAGAAAAACGTAGAAAGGAGAAATTGAATTGTTTCAGTTAGGCCACTGCCACTTTGCATGACTGTGTGAGATGACGGAATATGTGCGCTGGCCTGCCCTACTTCTCCCCGTGCAATAATCCATTACCAGCAACATGCACACCTTTTCAATAGTTTCAGCTCCCCAAGGCTTTGACTTTAGACAGGCAGAGGTTGGAGGAAAACAACCCGAAAAACAGCCTTATCTCCCAACACACGAATGTTTGTTAAGGCCCCCATTAAGTCTCCCCCTGAATTTGCATATTAATTGCATTTCGGCTCTACTTCCCTCCTTTAAGGCTGCTGTTTATAGGTGCTTCATTTCTTTGAGAAGACACAGATGTCCGCAGGGAGCTCACCTGCAACAGAGGACAAGAATTGAATTCCGCAGGAAATTGCTTTAACTTGAGTGTAATCGAATTTGCCACCACACATACACTTTGACTCGAGGACCCGGAGGTCACGCGTGCATGTGGATAGGCGGTACATCAAAATCCACAAACCCACACACACACACACACACACACACACACACACACACACACACACACACACACACATACACACTGTGTAGAAAGAAAGCTTTCTAAAACAACTACTAGAAACAAACACTTCTGCAATATGAAAACTCAGATGAATGTTCTTTTCAAGTTCTCTGGCTATCCCAACCCCCCCCCCCCCCCTCCCCCCTCCATAGCCTTTTGTGAATGTTTTTTAAAGTTTCAACGTCAGATTGCGGTTTGGCAGCTTTCTCAACAAATGTTTGAAAATAAGTGTAGTTTTAATGACTGGATTGAGTAGGGGATAAAGGAACAGCTGGAGATTCTGTAATGTAGTGGCTATTCTTGTACAGGAGAGGCACACTCAAGCTGTCTCATTTGAAAACCGGCGTTGCAGTTTTACCCATACTTAAGAATAACAGGTGATTGAGCATTCTCTGGTCCCTATCTCAAACAATGTGACCATATGGGACTTATTTGAATAGGATTTACTGAATTGCTCTCTGTATGAGTCATATCACATTATGCAGAGTGGTTATATTTATTAGTTTCAAGATAATACTTTAATTTGACAGATTAAGACACGCTCTTTTTTTCCATTAACTTTGTTCATGCAATGTCATACCATTTAATAGAAAATATTAGACAGCAACTGTTTAAAGTCATTATTGTGATTATTATCAACTCGTGGTAACATTGTTTGTGATCTCCATCTTGAGCATAACTATTATATTCCTGTGATACAACTAAATTCCCTCACAGGAGACTTGGTTTTCTGGAAATGGTCCTCCATTCAGATGAAAATGAAATGATCTGCTCTCAACTCATCGGGGTAACTCAGTTCCGGGGCATTGATTTCCATTGTGTTGCAGATTGATCCGTGGCCTGTTAGAGCTCAATATCTCACAGCCTCCCTGCGAAAGGTTCCCAATCAAATACCAGATGCATGAACACGCACTAGAACAGAACACAGTGGAAGGAAACGCTGCTTAATACATTTCAGCACGTATCACAGAGTAACGCATACTTGCACATATTATAAATTGACCACATCAAGGAAAATGCTAATGACGATTTCATAGATGCCACTGGATCTCCATTTGGCCCCTTACATGATCATTAACGTGCCGCTATGCCACTGGCTCTAATGCCTCTGCCCTCTCCGCTCTTGTGTGAATAATACGTGAGTAGTAGCCCTAGGAGAACGCTCTCATTACGGTTTCCACTGCAGTGGACCACTCCCCAGATCTCCCTACAGCAGCACCGTCTCCGTGCACCCATTGGACCACAGCGCCCCTAGGGCAGATGCGCACATGCGTGCACATATTAAACCCTTAGTCTTTCCATTAGGCCATTTACGTTAGCCTCAGTCTCTTGACATGTTTGTCTGTCTTTTCTGTCTTGTCTGCCCTAGTGCAGACTGGGTGCAGACCCCTGTCAGCATGTGTTTGAGAGATAAAAGAGAGCATTTGTCGATGAAAAAACAAACAAAGAACCGCAGAGGGACCTTGCGATGCAGTGCATGGGACACGCAAGAGCCCTGCAAGAGTATGCACGTCGGTTTGTACATCATGTTCCACTGTGCTTTAAGGATGTTTCGATGTGATATGTGTGTATAATGTGCTGTAAGGGGTTCAGCAGGCACGCAATGGGACACATAGGGCTGCTCTCCCGCAGATGCAATTAGGTTAAATGGGATTATGCCTATCACATTTCAGACAGGCCAGCCCCACAGCCACCTGGGGGAGAGGGTGATGGGTGGATGAGGAGGGGGTGCAGAGAGAGGGATGGAGATAGGGGGGAAGAGAAATGGAAAAGGGGGCGGAGAGATGGGAAGATGCAGAGAGTGGGAATGTGGTCTCTTAGAGACAGCATCCAGTGGAGTTGCAACGCGGGCTGTAGCAGAGCACACTGATGCTGTGCTGAAGGAGAAAACGTGGCCAGCTTCGCCGTACTGTGTCTCGTTGTAGGTTTTTAACAATACAAAGTATTAAACTGGGACTGTTGCATTATTCAGCCCTGTTTCTGACCATGCTTTTCTTATAGAGGGCCTTCATGTTGTCTTTGATGTGATGTACTAAAGCAAACCCCCCTCTGGTATCGGCCTAAATGTCAGCATCAACAAAGAAACCAAAGGAGGGGAGGCTGACATTTTCACACTGGGTGATTGCGCCCATAGATTCGCTCCATAGAGGCGGCACTCTATTGAACGCCGCGGTCACAGGGTGACGGAGAGGACATAGTTGAAGAGGCGAACGCCCTACACTGTGCTCAGCCACTGATTTTTTCTGAAGGGCTTGTGTGCAATCAAAGGCTTGAGAAACAAAAAATGGGATAGTTCTTAATTTCTAATATAATTATTTATATTCAAATCATTTTAATTGTACTTTTGAAACTCCAGGATAGCACAATAACGCAGAGAGAGCACTGCCAGGTTCTGCTTAGCATGGTAGCTATTGCTTGTTAGCTACCAAGCTTTTGGCTTATTCATGTATTACTCCCTCCTACTGTCACCGTACCACAACTTACACAGGCGCTGAGCAGCGAGACGTTTGGGCCATTTGGACCTTCCTCACCAACGTGCCCCTCCTTGGCAGGAACAGAGCCGTGCGTCCTCAGTCTCCCACACTCCCGCGCTCACATGAATCAAAAGGGACGTGGTGGTTCCCTGCTCAACTCGCGGCCCCCCCCCCCGCTGGGCGAGGGCTCGCCCGTGATCACACACCGTCTTTGTTTCTTGGGCAGACTCTGCTACAGGTGATCAAATCCAGGGTCACATGCGCTCAGTCTCCCGTGCACAGATGCATGCACTCACACATTCACCTACGCAGACGCGTACATCCACATCTTCGCTTCTCTGCATACACATTTAGATTCAGAGAAAAATAAAGCCACCCCTTTTGTTTGTGTGCACCGGACACAATCATTTATTTTACCTTCAGCTAATGCAATTCATTAATCAGAAACTAAATTAAATTCATTTCATTATTTTATGTGATGATTATAATCAAGCAGGAAAAATACAAAGAAACATTAAGCTGGAGAAGCACAGGCAGATAAAGACAATAAGTGCTTTTCACATGCTGTTTCCCTTCTGGTATGAATGTAAACAGTAAAGTGTGTACATTTGTCATTGAGAGCAGGGAAGTGTCCGGGTGCGACTGGTCATCTCTTAATGATGAGGAATTAAACGCCAACGGTAGACCACGGAGAGAGAGAGAGAGAGAGAGAGAGAGAGAGAGAGAGACTACAATATGCTCCTCAACATGAGGGGGGGGACACAGTACTGAGACTGAGGGAGGGGTGAACTGGAGAGCTGTTATAGGATGCGGCCCATTAATTATTGAATTTGCTGACGTTATGACAAATGGCTCTGTCCTAGCCCTCACCGGTGCCCGTGACTTTTACAAGGCCAGCTGGACAGAGTCTCAGCAGTTTCGCCGAAAAAACCACATACGCAGGTTTCAAATCCGTACAGTTGTTGTTTTTTTTCTTCTTTTTTTTTTTCAAGGCTAAGAGATTTTTTTTTCTCAGAATGCTTGCAATGTGGCAGATTAAGTGGCTGGGGTAAAGTATCGCTAAGCTGGGTTCATTTACACTGTTGCAGAGGCTGAAATCCTCCCTGAGAAGCAGCGTGCAGGCTTTGCTGTTTTGGGAAGGAGAGTAATTGAGTGAGGGTGCATGTAGGTGAGACAGTAAGCAAGCCAGTGGTGGAGTCGGTTACACCTCCCTGTTGGCTGTTGTGGTGGCGGGCGTGGTTTCGGCTCGGCTGCAGAGGGAGAGAGAGGGGGAGTGGCTCGGGGAACAGTGCCAGGTGGAAACACTTGGCAACCAGCTGGGGGGAATTAACGGGTCTCCTCTCGCCCCTATAAACAGTGAGGCGAGCGAGGAGGGAGGAGGGAGACGGACCGACCGACCGAGCGAACGAATTAATTGATGAATTGTGCGAATAAAAAGCATTTTGTGAAACCCACCACCCTGCGGTCCTGTGCCGTGTCTTCAACCCCACGCACCCACACCGTACAGTGGCGCCCAACTAGGTATGGAACCCGGCGATCAGCAGGCGGAGGGGATGGCGCAGCCGGCGATCGCGCTCGGGCGGATGCTGGGAGAGATCGCCGCGATGCAGCGGGAGCAGGCCGAGGTCAACCGGCACTTTCTGGGGGCGCTCCAAGCCCAGTCGGATCGGCAGACCCGGGTGTTGGAGCAGCTGGTGGCCCGGCCAGCCGCGGCAGCACCGGTACCGGGTCCCCCGGCGTACGCGGGGGTGGTGCTGCATAAAATGACGCCGGCGGACGAGGTACAGTCGTACCTGGAAATGTTCGAGGCGATGGCGGAGGCATGCGGGTGGCCGGCGGACGAACGGGCAATCCGCCTGCTGCCACTACTGACCGGAGAGGCGCAGACAGCTGCCCTGGGTCTGCCGCCCGGGGCAAGACAGGACTACGCCGGGGTAAAGAGGGCCATCATGGACCGGCTGGGGCTCTCCCCCGAGGACCACAGGCGGCGTTTCCGGGAGGCGAGGCTGGGTCCGGAGGACCGTCCGTTCGCCTTTGCTCAGCGGCTACGGGACGCGGCCAACAGGTGGCTGCAGCCGGAGGGCGCGGGTGGCGCACCGGCGGTGGTGGAGAAGGTGGTGGCGGAGCAGTTTCTGCGGGGGCTCCCGCCGCGGACCTCGTCGTGGGTCCAGTACCACCGTCCGGCGACGTTGGAGGCCGCGGTCACCCTGGCAGAGGATCACCTGGCGGTCCACCCCGGCGGACGGGGCGACGCCGGGCGCCCGCCCGCGCCGCCGCAGCCGGTCCCCACGCCGCGAAGGAGGACCCAGCAGCCGGCGGCAGGGTGGCCCTTGCCGACGCCGCGGTCACCAGCTCGTACCAGGGGGGCCGACCACGCAGCACCGACCGGGGCCGGCACTCTTCCTGACCCACTCGGAGGTTCTCAAACGCCAGGGCAGGAGTGCTGGAAGTGTGGGCAGCCCGGCCATCTGCGGAGGGAGTGCCCGCTGATGGAGGTGGGGCAGGTGATCCGGGTTGCCGGCGCTCCATCACCCTCCCCCGGCCCGGGAGCGACGTACCGCGTTCCGGTAAGAATCCAGGGGGGTACACGCCAGGCGATGGTGGATTCGGGCTGTTCGCAGTCCATGATACACCAGAGCCTGGTTCGGCCAGGGGCATTGGTAGAAGCGTCGCGGGTGAAAATAAGGTGTGTGCACGGGGACATTCACGAGTATCCCATAGTGTCCGTCGAACTTCGGTTCAGGGGAAAAAAATATAGAATAAAGGTCGCGGTTAGCTCCCACCTGACGCACCCCGTAATTTTGGGAACGGATTGGGAGGGATTTAACACGCTAATGGGGCAGGCTGCGGGGGTGCGTTCACGACCGACAGGGACATGCGGTATGTGTGCGGTGCTCAGCGGTGACGCGAGGTCGTCCGACGCCGCCGGGGAAGAGGGGGAACCGGCGGAGCCTCCCGAGGAGACCCCGGCGGTTCCCGAGTTCCGCTCCATGGAAGATTTTCCACTCGAGCAGTCTCGTGACGATACTCTACGCTCAGCCTACGACCAAGTGATAAGAATTGATGGTCATTTGGTGCGCCCTGACGCAGCACAGTCGTACCCGCACTTCTCATTGATTAGGGACAGACTGTATAGAGTGAGTCGTGACACTCGAACAGGGCAGGAAAACACCCAGTTGTTAGTACCGAAAAGCCGCCGGGAAATGGTTTTCCAGGCGGCTCACTATAATCCGATGGCGGGTCACATGGGATACGGGAAAACACTAGACCGGATAATGGCCCGATTTTATTGGCCAGGCATCCGGGCGGACGCGCGCCGCTGGTGTGCGTCCTGCCCGGAGTGTCAATTGGTTAATTCACCAGCCATACCACGTGCCCCGCTGCGGCCGCTACCGTTGGTGGAGGTTCCGTTCGAGCGCATCGGCATGGACCTCATCGGGCCATTTCACCGGAGCGCACGCGTATACCGCTTTGTGTTAGTCCTCATGGATTACGCAACCCGGTATCCGGAGGCAGTGCCATTGCGCAATATCTCTGCAAAGAGCGTCGCGCAGGCTCTGTTTCAGGTCATCTCCCGGGTTGGAATCCCGAAAGAGATTCTAACAGACCAGGGCACCTCGTTCATGTCGCGCACACTGGGAGAACTTTACGGGTTACTGGGCATTAAGTCCGTCCGCACGAGTGTGTACCACCCCCAGACCGACGGGTTGGTAGAGCGGATGAATAGGACGCTGAAGTCCATGATTCGTAAATTTATTAGCGACGATGAACGTAATTGGGACAAATGGCTTGACCCTCTGTTGTTTGCAGTCCGGGAGGTCCCCCAGGCCTCCACGGGATTTTCTCCCTTTGAGCTTCTGTTTGGCAGGTCACCAAGAGGGGTGCTGGACCTTATTAAAGAAAGCTGGGAGGAAGGTCCGAGCCCCGGAAAGAACGAGATCCAGTACGTCCTGGACCTGCGAGCAAAGCTCCACACACTGGGGAGGATGTCACGGGAGAATTTGCTCCAGGCCCAGGAACAACAACAACGGCTGTACAACAGAGGGGCCAAGCTGCGAGAATTCACACCGGGAGAAAAGGTACTTGTATTACTTCCCTCTTCCAACTCAAAACTCCTGGCTAAGTGGCAAGGGCCCTTCGAGGTCACACGCCGGGTGGGGGATGTTGATTATGAGGTGGTGCGGTCTGACAGGGGCGGGGCTACACAAATATACCACCTCAACCTCCTGAAACCCTGGAGGGAGGCGGAGTCTGTTTCTCTGATTTCCACAGTATCGGAAAGAGAGGACCTGGGGCCGGAGGTGCCAAAAGCGGCTAATCCCACCCCGCTCCCGTGTGAGGGTCATCTCTCTGAGGACCAGAGAGCGGACATTGCCCAGTTGCAGAAGCGGTTTGCTGATGTGTTCTCCCCCCGGCCAGGCCGCACCGACCTGATAATGCACCGAATCGAGACACCCCCGGGGGTGACGGTGAGGTCACGACCCTACAGACTACCCGAACACAAAAGAAAAGTGGTTCGGGAGGAATTAGCGGCTATGTTGGAGATGGGGGTAATAGAAGAGTCCAACAGCGCCTGGTGCAGCCCCATCGTTCTGGTGGCCAAGAAGGATGGGACTGTGCGGTTCTGCGTGGACTACCGCAAGGTAAACGACGTGTCACGATTCGACGCCTACCCAATGCCCCGGGTCGACGAACTCCTGGACCGGCTGGGCACTGCACGTTTTTTTACGACCCTGGATTTAACTAAGGGCTACTGGCAGATTCCCCTGTCTTCAGAGTCCAGAGAGAAAACGGCTTTCTCCACTCCGTATGGTTTGTACCAATTCACCATGCTTCCCTTCGGCTTGTTCGGTGCCCCGGCCACGTTCCAGCGCCTCATGGACCGGGTGCTGCGTCCGCATGCCTCATATGCGGCCGCGTACCTGGACGATGTAATCATCCACAGCACCACCTGGGCGGAGCATGTGCGGCGGGTGGACGCGGTGCTGGAGTCGCTGAGGCGGGCCGGGCTCACCGCCAACCCGGGGAAGTGTGCAGTTGGACGGAGGGAGGTACGGTATCTGGGGTACCACTTGGGGGGTGGGCAGGTGCGTCCTCAGGTGGACAAGACGGCAGCTATTGCAGCCTGCCCGCGCCCTAAGACAAAAAAAGAGGTGAGGCGGTTTTTGGGGCTGGCGGGTTACTACAGACGGTTCATCGCCGGCTTTGCGGACCTCACCAGCCCCTTGACCGACCTGACCCGGAAAGGTGCGTCAGATCCGGTCCAGTGGTCGGAGCAGTGCCAGCGGGCGTTTGAGAAGGTAAAACAGACTCTCTGTGGGGAGCCACTCCTCCACACACCTAACTTTTCTCTCCCGTTTGTTCTGCAGACCGACGCGTCGGACAGAGGGCTGGGGGCCGTTTTGTCCCAGGAGGTGGAGGGGGTCGACCGCCCCGTTGTCTTCATTAGCCGGAAGCTATCGGAGAGGGAGGCCAGGTACAGCACGGTGGAAAAGGAGTGCCTGGCCATCCGGTGGGCGGTGGGCTCCCTGCGCTACTACCTCCTGGGACGCTCATTCACCCTCTGTTCGGACCACGCCCCGCTCCAATGGCTCCACCGCATGAAGGATACTAACGCCCGGATCACTCGGTGGTATCTGGCCATGCAGCCTTTTAACTTCAAGGTGGTCCATAGGCCGGGGACGCAGATGGTCGTGGCGGACTTCCTCTCCCGCCCTCTCGAGGGAGGGGGGGGGGAGTAAGCTAGGCCGGACGGCTCCCCGGCCTAAGTCGGGCGGTGGGGGTATGTGGTGGCGGGCGTGGTTTCGGCTCGGCTGCAGAGGGAGAGAGAGGGGGAGTGGCTCGGGGAACAGTGCCAGGTGGAAACACTTGGCAACCAGCTGGGGGGAATTAACGGGTCTCCTCTCGCCCCTATAAACAGTGAGGCGAGCGAGGAGGGAGGAGGGAGACGGACCGACCGACCGAGCGAACGAATTAATTGATGAATTGTGCGAATAAAAAGCATTTTGTGAAACCCACCACCCTGCGGTCCTGTGCCGTGTCTTCAACCCCACGCACCCACACCGTACAGCTGTTTTTTGCCATGTGAAGCCAGCAGAGAAAGAAAGGCAACAGTGTGCTGTGTTTGCACTGCGTGGGACGGCCTCCCGCTCGTGACGTGTATGTGGTCAACTATGCCCCGAGGAGGCGTCCACTATGAATTGTGGGCTGAAACCCCTGAGACTCTGGAGTGTATGTAGACCTTGTGCATTCTCCCATCTGCAACATCTGTATACCAGTAAATCCTTCCTTCCCATTATAGGAAAAACCCAACCACTGTCCACTTTGTGTTTGCTCCCTGCCTTGCTCCAGTCTATTGTGAGCAATGTGTCATAGGCGTGTCATTCCATTGTTTGTCCGTATGTGACTGCACTAAAGCCCACAAACACCTCCAACACACCTCGTGTGAAACGGGTGGAAGAGTTGTGCTAAACCAAACAACAATGAACGAGAAAGCAATTAAGAGGTAACACGCTGTGCACGAAATACGAATGGTTTGACTAAAATAGGCCCAATTACCTCTGTTAACCTTTGGTAACAACAATACATCACCCAAGGAAGAAGGAACGCACCTCCATTTATCTCTATCACTGGTTTTTCGTAAATTGTTTAAATGAGGCTCTGGTGAGTTGCGCAGGTTAAAGTGTTACTAATTTGAATTACTAAACACACCCGCAGTGCCGCATACTGAACAATGACTCCTTTTTTTATGAGACACTGAAGATTGACCAAACCGCAGCTATAAAAAACAACACTATTTATGAGCCAAACGTCTGGTGAGGAGTTGCAGAGGGCATTCTGTGTGTATTTGTTTGTCTGTCTCAGAATAGGGCGACGGCCTGTGAGGGAGGCATCGGCCCGCGGGCTTCATTTCTTTGCTAGCTGTACCATTGTTAATGGCTATCCCTGTAGATGCAGCCCGCTACCAGCTGCTGCTCCGGCCCTCTCTGGAAAACGGGGCCGGCAATTAGACCTTGCACTTAAAACAAGGTGAGTCAGGACCTTTTAATGGTGCACTATTTCTGCGCTCCCACACATGTGGCCGCTTAGATTTCCGCTGCGCCATGAGAACTCAGGGTACCGAGGCGAAGTACTGCACGTCCACATGACCGAGGGAGCGGGTGCCTCGGTAATGGTGCGGAATTGTTTGGTGGAAAATAGCTTTTTTGTGAAACCACTGAAAGCCGTTTGTCATTTGTGTTTATTATTTCAGCAACTCTATACCAACTGCTGATTTAATACATATTCCAATTGGCTGGAAAATGCTATTGGTAGCATCATATGTAAGAGTTAAGGTGCTTTCTATCTGGAGGGGGTGAGGTTAACACCCTATTTCGGTCGTGCCTCTCATCTCAAACCTTGATACGACGGAGGTGAAAGGCTGCTTGTGTTCCTTTGGCCACACCCAACTAACCATGAGTCAATACAATGAGTGTAAACCAGTCAATGCACTGTCTCTCTTACAGAGAAAACTGCACAAACATACTCACAGTATGAAGAGGGCGTTTGAAAATAAGCATGGAAAGAAATGATTTACTGTTGCACAAATAGATCAGGGTAGGCTGAATATAGAGTGATAATATTGTTGCTATTTGCTGCTGTTGAAAGCAAAAGGTGTAGAAACTCGCAGCTGTCTAGCTCTGGGATTTTTCTTTTTTCTTTTACTGTGTTTAATGTGACCTGTTTTTTTTTTTGTACGTGACAGCTCAATATTTTCCATGTAAGAATATTTTAATCCAACTGCTTTCAATCTCTGGGGAATGGACTTTTTGTTACATGGACTGAGAAAGAAAAGGCTGCGGTTGTCTTAGTGAAGCCGACATCTCTGCCAGCTCCTCACTAGGAATCTTATTTCAGATTTGTCCCAACACTGTGACAGACATGAAGGCCATTGGACTTAGAGCCCTGAGCAGTAGCTGCCGTCTGAGGAGGGGCTTTACACTAAATGACAGCCTTCAACCTGGCCAATCTAAATAGATTATTTTGGCTGCATCCTCCCCGACCAGGTGCCAGTGTGTAAAATGGACCCACTAGGTAAAAATCATACAGTCACCTGCTTTATGCAGCCTGTTCATGGCAGCACAGGCACTAGAAAGGAGCGAGGCAGACTGGATTCAGACGGTTTACTAATAGTTTGACAACCAATTTTTAGGTGTCGTTTTCCAGCAACTTGAAATCGCTGCTTTGCATGTTTCTGCCAGGTGAAAATCTTCAATATGCAGGAATATTGATGTCAGCTTACATTTATGGATGCGTACTGTGCACACGTGTGTGTCTGCAAAGTGCTCTGTCTTTTGTTCTCCAAGAGATAAAGAGCATCCACTGCTCAGTACCAAATACATAAATATGCATTAATCTGTTCTGGTTGGGCGAATCTGAAGAACTGTCAAGCGTCAAATGTAAAGGTCATGCTTTGCTTGCTGTAAGGGGAAAATCATGGAGACCATGGTTAGGGCACTATTTGAATAAACTATGCAAGGATTTACAAGAAGTAACCTTCAGGGGTAAAAAACGCCCCCTTCACTCACCAGGGAATAGCTACCCATATGATTGTGTTCTATCACCAACTTCAGCATACTGGATGAGACTATGGATGTCACACAGATCATGATAAATAGTCAGCTGGGGAGCACCAGTATGAAGTAGATTTGGTGCTTTTAGATTCAATTTTTTAGGTCTTTTATCCCTTCTCTATTCAGCTTAGCACTTTTTTTTTATTAGATCTTTTTAATGCGGTGAATATTATTGTGTATGGGAAGGGTGTGCACAATGGATCACCTTTTGAATTTTGAACAAATTGCCCCCACTGCAGCCCCCCCCCCGCCCCCCCCCACCCCACCCCTTTCTCTATGGCATGTCAGCCGAGCAGAATGTGGCAGGTGGAGGTCTTTCAGGCAGAGCTAGGGGTGACCTTGCCACTTCCTCTGTAGTATCGGTTCGGTTAGTAAGGCAGCGCAGAAATGCACTGAAGCTCCACTGACGGGCCTGGTGAACAGAGGGCCGGGGCCCGGGCCCCCAGACTCACGCCCAGCCCCACGGCAGCAGATGCCACATGGCGGCCCCAGAGCCTTCAGCCGGCGAGGAGACGTAGGCAAGCGCCAGACGGGTCACTGAAGCCAATGTCCATGTCATGCTCAGAGAAGGCCCTCTCAGCAGGGGGGCCGGCAGCCTGCCGTCCTCTCCTGTCCCCCTTTTCTCGGAGGCAGAGTGTAACAGCTCGTTTGCACGTGCTTTGTGTAGATTAAAGCACGCTGTCTTGAATGATTAAAAGTAATAGAGCTTAGTGCTTTTTGGAATTAGTGTGTGTGTGTGTGTTACTTTACGTGTGTCGATATGTGCATACAAATAGAAAAAGGTACTTTTTAAATGGGTGTTCACAAAACATACGGACATGTCATAACTGTTGTTGAGAGCAAATGATAACGTGTCTTGTCCTAACCTTGTGTGAGGTGGTTGTGCGCCTGAAAGAGAACAAGACAACCAAGTCCTCTCATCCCATTAAGTCTGTTCTTCAATCACCCAAGTGGTTACTTGAGCAAAGTTAATTGCTACTGTGCAGTAACCCACGTAAAATGCTTAACAAAGACGGAATAATTCATATACTGAGGACATGTAAAAAACATGATGCATAATTTACATGGTTTTACTCGGTCATTTCAACCATCAAGCTCTCCTCCCACTCCTTCCCATAACTCTGCCTTTTGCTTGAGTTCTTTCAGCAGTTGTTTTGTTTGTTATAGATTTGAACATTTAACAAATTCGGTAAACATTTTAGTTACAGTATAGAAAAGCAAGGAACCAGTGAACTAAAAATGTGTCTTTCTGCAGGTATTATGTATCGTTATTACATTGACTTCATTACCAAGGCTAATGGTGTAGCTAGGCAACACAGGAGGAAAAAGACGTTCCGTCGTATATCCTCAAAAATCTGCAGTTTCCACTTTCCCACATAATGAATGTGGTTTGTAAAATAAAATGTTTATATGCACAGTAATATGCTAAAAATTGGAGCTTGGTCCAACTTTTCCGAAGAAAGCTAGTTTGAAATAAAATATATTTTGTAACTGAAAAAAAAAACTTCCAAAGTCCAAGAGGTAATTCAGCAGAAGGACTCAAAAAACTGTACTTTATTGTGGCAATGGATGCACAGCGCAACATGAAGCGGCTGATTTTTATCTCAGAAATCCACTTGTGAATGCATCATTTAGAAATTGTTAATTGTTTTTGCAAGGCAACATACTGTATGAACCAAAGAATTGTGTATTTTCCATTTTAAAAAGCGGTTTGGTTCGGGCGGTTTGGTTCGATTATAAATTAGACTCTCGTCCATTAAAAAAAACAAACGCAACGTAGAAAATGTTCACCATCAGAAATTAGAAGGGGGCAAAATTAGGTTTTGCACATGGTACAGTAATAGCGTGATGAATTATGGCACATTTTCTTCAGGGGACATTGCTTGAGGAAATGTTGTAAAACGCCCATGGGAACTGGCAGTCATCAATCATCAATGGGGGTGTTGTGGTGGCCCTGAGGACTTGGGTCTGCACAGCAGCCAGTAATCTAAATGGTAACACTGCGCTCCAAGGCCTCCGTGGGGCTGCCCGCTCCGTCGCCCGCAAAGAAAACAGATCAGGGGAGAGGGATCAAGGTTTGTTTTCTCCTTTTTCTAGGTCATTATTTATTATGTGAAATATCAACGTCCTTGGCTGCTTCATGGAATCTTCTTCCCCCCCCCCCCCCCGCCCCCCAATTGACAGATCTCATTATAAGATAAACGTGACAAAGATAGCTCATAATGCTTCAGAGAAATGTAACACCATTAGCAGGTCATTGTCATCGTTCTAATGTGTCCTTTTAAGCCGCTTAGTGAACTGGTGCTGAAGTGTGATACAGGGATTAACCTATCAGAGAGTTGCTGCGGAGGAGTTGAGCCGCCATTGATGGAAATTTTTGGACGTGTGGCGATATCTTCCCAGGCGCTACGCGGAGTCATGGTGGAGTCTGATTCCCAAACACATAGAAGGGTTTCTGGGATACGGGGGAGGATGTCTGAAGGGTACAGCCTGCGTGGCACAGGCAAACCTTTCCTTGCGCGTCTGTACATTTTTGCCATTCATATTTCAACATGATCTACTGCAACTTGTTTACATTGATGCTATGACAAATGTCCTCGTTCCAGGAGTGCAACGCGCATTGTGGTTGCACATTCGAACGGCATCAATCTAATTATATTGGCAAACTACATTTCATTTCTAGGGCAAAAACAATGTGCTTTTAATGAGTTGACACAACTGATATACCGAGGATGAGCGTCTGTGCCTCCATGAAATTAATGGGTGAATTTAGCATTTGAGTTGTGGAAATGACATCAAAATGTGACTGACGGAAAATGCTTCCCGGGGTTAAATGGTTATTTACGAGGCCATTGGTTAATGGTGCTGCCGTACAGTACAACCATCTGCAGTCACGAGGACACATCGCTACGATTCAGTCATCCATTGTACTTCCCCTGACTGTTAGCTGACACAATTTCACCGATCAGTATCACAGCCTCATCCATCATACTATTAGCTCTTAGCGTTACATTAACATCATATTAAAGTTTGAGAGCTACACAAAAGATGCGTGTTAATGATGATGCAACATGCACTGGCAGGCGTGTTGTCTGTGAAACACACGCAGCGCTGTTAAATCAACAAACAGTGCCACAAATCTTATCTTAAAGGTTACAGTAGTGATAAAAAATGGTTTCACAGGTGTGTAATGATGTTTTCTGTATGTAGCTTGTCTTATTCCAGTCAGGTTCATCGGCGCTAAGGTATTTTAGCCAAGCTTTGCGTTTCCATCTTTTAATTTCATGGCTTAGCAGGAATTATAAAAGCTTTTTTGATTACATTTTCATGTGACCTTGATCTCAAAGGGCAGAGCAATCAATACAATACCCATTAGTATCCTGGTAATTGTCAGGGAAATAGTAATCGTTTCTCAGGCCCCAGAATCTCTTTCAGTTTCTTATTTATTTATTGGGCATATGGAGGGAGAACAGGCCTGCTCCCCGAGATGGATTTGATGAATAGAGCCCCGAGATGCAAATTAAAATGTTTGTAATTAAACCCACTCATCATAATGGCTTTCTTGCTGAAGTCATGGTGGTTTTGGCTGCTACAGAAATGGATTCTAGTGTTAGAATCAATAGAATTTCAGCCATAAATTTACCACTTGAACTACCTCCGATTCGCATTGCCTACTGGAGCCATCTTGTTTACATGCGAACGCTGGACGACATGTAAACCGACAATGCTCCAAATCATAACGCACTAGTCCTGGTAATGGGACTATTTATTTAGCTTTGTTAGGAGAAGGGGTCATGTGATCAGGGGATTGTAATTATAGCATACGCTTAATTACATTAGCAACCTCCTGTCTTTTCATATTATCTCTGACGCAAAAAAAAAAAAAAAAACGCGAGACAGAGATTTGATTATGTTAATAAGCAGCGTTTTATACATGGTAATGGAGGCCTAGTTCAAAGCCATTAGTGCTACGAGGAATATCCATTGGAGTGTTGGAGCTCTCAAAACGCAGCTCGGCTCAAAGTGCACATTGTTTAATGGTATTGATCAACGGTCTAGCGAGCTCCGGGGCTTTTGCTCATTACTGCGTCTTATTCATGCTTTCTTGGGTAATGATGCCCACACAGCAATTACTGCCACAGCCATTTAGTTGATCTAAGAGAGAAATCATGATCATAAAACGACGTAGGAGAAACAGAAGAAGACGGCGATCCTGTGTCGTTATCTGAGGAGGAAATGAATGGCTTATTGAGAGGAAACTAGTCAAGATTTCAAGTACATTGACTTTGGAAAGTGTCCATTAACTTCCATCAACCTCTCATTGTTGAATCGAGTACAGTCAAAACATCTTTTCCTTTTGTTGTAGGGAGCGATCATCTCATGTGTCCAATAGAAACCATTTCATTTGATATTTGTTAACTAAAAGGCATCTATAATTTTATTTATCTATGGTGGACTGCTTTAGCTCTGGTTCATACTACTCAGTCTTATTTGTTGTACAGTGTACAATCACTTGTTGTCTAATTTGAACGATACAGCTTAAAGCGACCATCACTACCATTTGGATGTTTATTATTTGCTGTCGGTGTTGACTTCTGAATGCACAATGTTATCCAATGTGAGGAATAAAACAACAACAATATTTAGCACTACATGTCCTGCAAAACCATTTGGGATGAATAGAATATTGTGCACGTCTGCGAGGGGACACACCTGTGAAGACTGTTTAAACACACATCATATGCAATATGCAGAGAAGCACACATGTCTCTGCATCCATTCTGTAGCAAAGACTATTGTGAGGCACATTTGGAAGCTTTTACTAATTTAACGGGCAAACGGCGAAACACCCACTAATAGCAAGAATAAACTGCGTTGTATTGTAGAGAACTTTTTTTCTGTTTATTTATAGTCAAATAATTTAATTCGCAGATATTGTCTATTGGGCATATTTTCATTTATAAAAAAAACATCAGAAAGAGCAAACAGCAGAAAGAAAGGTTGTTGAGTTTCCGAATCCCACCCACCTCCTCTCACACATACTCTCTGCTGGTCCGTCATGCTTTCCTTCTCTGCCTTTCTCCCTATCAGTCCCCCCCCCCCCCCCCCCCTCCCTCCACCCGCCTTCTTCCCATCTCTCCCTATCAATGAGGCGGCAGACATCCCAGACCTGCTCAGTCAACTGCTTCAAGATTTATTCTTTGTAACAAATCTGCAACAGCTGGAGAGCCGGGGAATGCATGTACACTTTGTGTGTGTAATTTGGTGACAAGTCAGGCTTAATCAAGCTCCCAGTGGCTGGATGAGAGGAGCGCAGGGGAGCGGCATATGGAGAGCTGGGTGTTGAGCAGGCAGCGGGCAGGCGGGGAGACACAAAGCTCCGTTCATGTGCATTAGCATGTCGTGCAGTAGCGGCACACAGACGGACAGCGGTCGCCCTGCTCCATCCCCGTTCTGCGTAGACACCTCGTATCCACAATGATGAATGTGTATATATGTGCAAAAACCCAAATATCACATTACTTGAACTAAAATGACAGGCAGTGCTTGTCGGAGTACTATTCTTTTCACATAGATGCAAAATGCGCTGTTAATTATATGCTTTTGGGGTTTAAGAGTCCTAAAGTGGTTCACCACCCAAAGGTAAATATTCCAATATGTTATCTCCATGGCCTGGAAAACTATGTGTGAAAATGAGCTACTCTCTGGCAGAAACCAGATAAGTTAAACCGGTGATGTCATCAAGATCAGAGCTTACTTTATAAACAATACAAGGATTTCAGAGATGTCAATGATGTCAATGATTGCTGATATGTTTGGACTTTCTACCCTAATTGTTTTGGCGACCACATACACAGGGTCCAGAGAGCAACAGCGAGAGCTTCTTCTTGACTTTGCCTCTCAGATGTTAAATCTAGCCTCATTCTCGTGGTTATTGAAATGGAAAAGCAGAAGCTTCATGTTAATGACGGGGTCTGTAGCCGAAGCCGTACTGTACAACTGTTCTCAGCTCCCCTATGCAGTCTGAACGAATAGGTGAATATGGTATAGAGGAGTTTAGAGATAAATAGGAATAGAATACAGAAAGTGGCCATAGAAAATATCAACAGTACAAGAATGAAAACAAAGCGGAGGTGATAGAGTGGGCGAATGAGATGTTTGTGTGTTTAGAGGGAAGGTAATGAGTACTGTCAACATAATGAAGCAAGGTCAGAGCGGCGAGATACAAAGAATGACAGTGAACAAGCAGTAGTGCTTCACATAGGAACCTTGATACCACAACTTTAAGGTCCCCATTCAAACATGCATCCAACGACATATCAGCTGACTTGTTTACGTGACCCCATAGTGTATCAATTAAAATGACTATTGTGTGTGTGTGTGTCACCCATGGTTCAAGGCATTTTGTCAGGCTCTGCGTTTGCACTATCCTTGGAGTTATTTTTTCATTCAATTAGAGAACCTTTGACTGTGTTCAGTACAGTATGAACAAAATGGCGGTAACCATGGTAACCCAATTAAACGGATTGAGACCTATGACTGAAGCTGATTGTTACAAAGGAAGACTGTGCATTGCATTCTCTATTAACTGTCTAATGGCTACCACAAAAGCGATTCAGGAGGTGTGAAACCTTGATGCACATTTAGTGAGACGCCTTCAATTCCTTTTTGAATACAAACAAGCCCTAAATAGAAGAAGAGGGAGGATGAACATGGCGTGTGAGGTTGGGTGAATGCGCGTGTGTTTTGCCATGATGCATTATAGTTTCTCCTCGGGAACACATGGCAAGGTATTTACCAAGCCATCTGCTAGAATCTCCTGGCTGAATTGAGCTGACGTCCAGTTGCTAAGGTAATGGATGCTTTTCAAAGGGGCCAGTCAGTGTAGCACACCTGTCAGTGTAAAAGGACTCAGTCGCCTTCGTTTTTCTGCCTCTTTCTTCATCTCTTAATGTGCGTGTGTAAAGCTTATAAGTCAAATGTTATGGTCAGAGGAACTAAATAATTTTACATCTTTTTTTTGTAATTTGATGTGTGTATGTGCTTGTGTGTTTGAAATGCAAGCCCTAATTGTTGCAATAGATTTTGTCTTTTAAGTGTGATGGGACAGTTAAGGCACGTGATGATCAACGTGGCCCCTGATGACTGAGCCCATGTGGGATCAGCAGTTCTGTGATAAGCATCACAAACATTGACCCACAAGCAAAAGTGCAAAAGAAGCACGGCGCACTTCAGCACAGCCGGGGCACGTCATCGAGCAGGTGCTTCTGATTGCTGCGGTGTCACAATCCTACGGCCCGCGGGCCAGACACTTTTCCCCAGAAGAAGGAGAAGGTACTGCAGTTGGAGTAGTGTGTCCGGGGCATGTGATGAGTCTCGCTGAACGTGGCCCGCAGGGCAGGGCATGACCTCTGCGGGGGAGCTTTGTCATCTCGGGCCTGAGCGCGGCGTCCCGGTCCGGGTGACACCTATACAGGTCACTGTAGGGGCACGCCCCTGGCCATAAATCAACCAGGTAACTTGGGACAAGGTGTCCTTTTGGTCCCGATTCCTGCTCTCCTGCTTGAGCCTTGTCCTAGATTCAAGTGGGAAATTATATCACACAAGACTTTAGAGGAAAGCTTTGAAATGTGTCTTTCTTTCTTTCTCCTGTGAGAGAGAAGACTACTTTGTGAGTTATAGGTACAAACGCTGCGGATGCTGCTTATGTAAAGTACGCAGCGTTCTTCTTGAATTAAAATGTGCGTATTTTACATGATAGTGGAACGGCTATTATTCTCCTTTGTCTTCCACAAGTAAATCCTCTTCAAACATGAGGCGGAGAAACTGGAGAAAGAGGAAGAGGAGGGAGGATGATAGAGGGACTTTATATTAGTGTCTAATTAAAAGACTTTCATTGTTCATCTTATTCAACTTCACTTGCTGTGTGAAATTTAAATTCAAAGCTGTTACCTGTATTGACCATTGGTCATGTGGGTACAAGGCTGTGTAACTCAGCTGCCTAAGGTGCAAAATCAGTCCTTTCGCTTTTGTCTTTGTACTTCATATCACCTTTGTGTTCTCTCCACAATATACAATTACTTTACCCACAACGGTACCATCAGCCTCCCATTAGTAAAAAATTAATATGCATCTCGGCAAGATAATTACCCCCAGGGCTCTCATCACCCAGACACCACGTGAACTTAGTAACACAATCCTTCCTGTCTTTCCGGCGCAGAACAAAAGGGGCCTTGGATGGAGGAGGAACATCTTCATTTCCCTCACAGAATACATTTGGCCTGTAAGTGGGCTCGGGCTTTTTTTTTTTTTTTTTTGCCGATGCCTGCGTTTGCGACGGGCACCTGGGATTCTCCAGACCTGTTTGATGTGGCCCTTTTCAAGCACTCTGATCATCCTGTTAAATTGCGGCTAATGGACAGGGCCTGCCACTCGGAGAGGCCCAGACAACGGGGGGGACAATTTAGTGACACACACACACACCTGTCCTTTGTAGTTGAGCGAGACATTGTGTGCACAGGCGCATTAGTCTCTGCGGTGCTCATACAGGCACTTTGGGAGCTGCAGTGTAGCCAGAGCTGCCATTTAGGCCTGAATAACCCCAGGTGCTATTACCTTGGGTACCTGAGTATTCCCCCCCCCCCCCCCCCCCCCCTCCCCACACGCTCACTCTCACCAAACAATTCATGGACAGTGTAGGTGGAAGGTGGTACATATGCTTGTGTGTTGTATATTGTGTGGCGTTATGTGTTGGTGTGACTGCGTGTGCACAGTGGACAGTCTCCCCCCCCCCCCATGGGAAAGGGCTGATGCATAGCTGCACCTGTCCCCTCAATGGAGAATAAGAGATGAGAGTTGGCATTGGGCCAAGCTGCTGCAGATACAATGTTTTCAACTCTATAACATAATGGTTGATGCCAAAACATCATTCTAATATGATAAGTATGATGAAAATATAATAATAGGTAATATAAAAGTTCCATCTTTCTAGACAAGGTCCTCACTGTTTGTTTATTGTGATTTTATATATTGTCATGTTGTGAATACTCAACGTTGTGATTATCTTGCTGAAAATACGTACTAATTATTTTAGCTTGATACTTACCTAATGAGCTATTTGACACTCGTTTTTTTGATGTTGTAGGAAATCCTTGTAGAGTGCCGCAGCCGTGACATTTCTGCTAATTGGCGAAACCTTTAGCCAAGCAGAATCTCTCCTCTTTGTTCCGCGTCGCTTACAATCTGTTTAGATAAAGCAGAAATATCACAAATCCTTATTCCACAACAACAACAACAACAACCAAACAATGAAAAACAAAACCAAGGCCCAAGTAAGGAAATTAAAACTTCTCATGAAAACCCACCGCGGGCTTCTTTTCTGAAGTGTGCTGGAACGGATAACCGAGGTAGGGTAACCGAGCAGAACCTTTGAGAAATGTCCGAGGCTTGGCTCCAAACCAAGCCCATATTGAATGGCACCTAACAGTTTTAAATCAAGTCTGTGTGCCCAGCATCTGATGTGGGAGGGACTGGGAAAGGCTTTCTGTGAGCGCACCGGGAGATTTTTATATTTGAGCTTAGAATGTGTGTGTGTGTGTGTGTGTGTGTGTGTGTGTGTGTGTGCGTGTTTGTGTTTGTGTGGACAATGACAGTATCTGTTGTGCCAGAGGAACTGATGAGCAGGTGGTCTGAGTGGGATTCAGCATACTCTCTCTCCTTCCCATTCACACTAGCACTCGTCTCTTTCTGCTTCTGTATTTGTGTCTGTCTGTCTGTCTGTCTGTGTGTCTGTCTGTCTGTCTGTCTGTCTGTCTGTCTGTCTGTCTGTCTGTGTGTCTGTCTGTCTGTCTGTCTGTCTGTGTGTCTGTCTGTGTGTGTGTCTGTCTGTCTGTCTGTCTGTCTGTCTGTCTGTCTGTCTGTCTGTCTGTCTGTGTGTCTGTCTGTGTGTCTGTCTGTGTGTGTGTCTGTCTGTGTGTCTGTCTGTGTGTGTGTCTGTCTGTGTGTCTGTGTGTCTGTCCCGTCTAACTCTCCCTCCCTGTTTTTCTTGTTTTGTTTCATTTTTGTTTTTTATAAATTTGAATCATTTGTCAGTGTGCTGATTGGGGCCGCGCAGCGAGTAATGAGGTTTGCTTTTGCGAAATGCCAAGAATACGAAGCGCTTGTGTATTGAATGTTGAAAAATGTGAAAGAATTTAATCTGTTGTAAAGTACGCTCTGCGTACATGACATGCAATATGGGAATTTTGACACCTGTGCGAGAACGTATCTTTGAAGTTGCGATTAATAAATCATTACAGGAACTCTCCTCTTGTGTTACAAAGGCAGTGCAATGTTACATGACACAGAGGACGTTGGACAATACCCTTCGACCACGCGCGCACACACACACACACACACACACACACGTGCATACTTTACATACCATCACTAGCCAGATGTCTGCGTGTATTGATGGCCAAAGTGACACAGTTCAGTGACTTTCCACATCGCTGATGTGAACGCAGCCCGCTTGCAACACACAAAGCAACACACGTGCGCAGACACACGTGCACGCGTGGACACACACTCGAGCAGAACTATACGGTGTGCCTTCCACAGTTCACGTCTAATGTGACCCATGTGTTCCGGGGGCTTTGTTGACCTGCATAACACAGTGTTAAGTATCAGCCCCATTGAGGGGATCAGGTTGTGGATCTGTACAGTCTTGCAGTCTTAGAAACACAGGGGTCTGCGTTCCGCTCACTCGGGGTCGGGCTCCAAATTTGACCATTTCAAAAATGAAACTTTTAAATGTTATGTGGAAGATTTAGAGTTTTAGTAAGGTATTTTATCAACTGTAATTTTGAGGCACAAAAATTGAGTAACTACACTGCTACTGCAAGTTACTTCACACATTACAAAGTGTGATTACGAGTAGAACATATAATCCGTTTTTAAGGTATGATGCATAAACTGAGTAGAACCTTCATTTGCAATGATGCATTTTTAAAGTGTGCCTTGCTACTTTCACTAAACTGAAACCTTCTCCTGCCAATGCTGAAACGTAATAAACTGCAAGTTGCGTATCAATTACATGGTCACTTTCATATTCTAATTTACTTATTCTTTGTTCATCGTTCCCATTTGAAGCATGATGTCATCATTGTTGAACTGTTTTTTCATTTAGGTTTCCCTGCTTGTTTTGTAGAAAGAAAACTGTATTATTCAGAGCTTCTGAAAGAAATTAAAGTATTGTCATCATATCAGGTATTGTATCATATTTTAAATTAAAAGCAATAAAACGGTCCAATGAAATTATTGTTTGATTAATTGACTAATCTTTCATGCAAATGTCAATATGTATGCGATAGAAAACTACAAATGTTTGTACTCTTGGTCGAACGAAACAAGATGTAATCTCAGAAAGTATAGGACTAAAAGGTTAATCAACAGATGCATAGATAATGGCAATAATTGCTAATTAAAGCGTAAAGCTCACCGTTGTGTGTTTTCATTTCCAGTGTCTTGGGACCCACTGTCTGATCTTGCTGTTCAGGTCTTTGTTACATTAATTAATGCTTTTCCAGCTAATTAATTTGCATACACGGCACATTGTAGCCGCGGCGTATCGGTGACTGAGGAAGATGTGAGCGGAGTAACGTGGACAGTTGATGACTGATGGCCGGTCATGAATTGTCAACATTGCAGGTGAGCCGTCTCTCCTGGCGACCGACAAACATTCCTACAGGAATTCAAGTGCCGTGGTCTCTATTGTGTCTGCAGCTGCACTACAACGTGATGTGTGTGATCTCTGCGATTTATTCTCAGTAGTCCCCTTTTCCCCCCCCACTCTCCGTATCACGGCGACTTGCGTCAGCCTAAGGCAAGAATGAAGCCGCCCAGTTTTAAATATGCAAATATTTGAGGAATTAGGGGCTCGATTTGAATAATGATGTGAAACGATGAGCTCATTTTTACTGGAGAGGAAGAGACATGTTAACTGTGGTCCACTGTCCCTTTTCATTAGCCACAGCACATCGAGCCTGAAGTAGCTGTGTTACACTGTGTGTGTGTGTGTGTGTGTGTGTGTGTGTGTATTTAATGTACAAACCTTGAGTCTCCCTTGGCTCTTAAATAAAGGAGTATTTTTTTGCATTTTTTGTTTTTTGTTTCTTTATCAGTTACAGCACTACAGCTGAAACCTTCAAACCAAAGTGGAGGCGGGTGTTTGACAATCTGTACTAAGGCACTGTGTCATTATTTGCACCTTCATGCTTTCACAAGATATTTTATGGAACTCTTCATTTAGATGGTCTTTCTAAATAATACTTTAAATGTGGCTAGTTCATACGATTCATATGAGAAGGAGTTAACATATTCATGTTTTGATACATAAATTATAAATTATGTAAATTATGAATTATGTCCATTAGGGCTAAGGGTGTTTGATAGTATTTATCGACTGTTTTGTTAAGTCGTAAACCGTATCGATCAACAAAGGGTGCACTCAAGGAAATTAGATGAAGGATTTATTTTTATTGGTATTGATTGTGAAGTGTGGCAGAGAGAAGGAGAGTGGGGGCCCGGGGGGTGTGGCAGGGTACCTCTGTGAGAAGAGAGAGAAGCAGAAAAACTGATTAATTGATTTACTAATTTGTCCAACTCTTCAGCTTTTTCAGAATTTATTTTATATTCAAACAGAGGAAAGATGGAGAGTTTTTACACAGCATTTGTAACACCAGTATTTTAAAGGGTGAGTTTTTCTTTCACAGCCTAATTTCATTTGTGACCTTGTGATATCGGCACCGGAAAATAATGTATTAACAGTATTTATATTTCTGAATATCAGGACGTTCAGCATTAGAAGTTTAAGAGTCCGTTGCCAGATTGAAAAATCCCTTCACTTCATACTTTTTTGTCAATGTATTTGTCCTCACACTGCTCAGGCCCATGTGCACACCTTAGTTTATGTCTCTATTTCTGATCATTGCTGCGGTTGGGGGTTGTCCGTTGCAGGGGTTTGATGTTGACTGATGTTCCTCAGTGGCAGAGGCAGAACACAGCTGCCTTAGCATGGCCTCCATTATCCGGCACTATCTATTGATTCACCCTGTGGGACTTTTCCTCTTTGGCATTGGATCATCTGTGAACACTCACCAGCGTGCTAACATGCAACCCTGCGTGCAGAAACAGGCACGTAAGCGGATACATGCACACCTTCACACATGTGTGAACCAATGCAGCACGTACTAAAATGCAACACGCACTCTGCACCACCATGGGCCGAAATCAATAGCTAGGGTGTGTATATATATATATATATATGTACTTCAATGTCTCTTCTTCTGACATTGGGGAGTGCCCCCCTTCTCTCTGCAGGGTGCTGCTGCTGCGCGCTCGTGTTTTATCTAATTATACAGCATGGTAATGGGCAAGGACCCATAAAGAATATCTCTGACGCTATAATTACTTTGGCTGCTTGAAAAATGAATCAGATAGTGTCAATAGGATTAACAAATGGTTTGGGTTTTAATATTATCTCCACCATAGGTCTGGTTCTCTCTGTTTGATTTAGTTATTTCTTGCCTTTTAAACCAAGTTCATTTTGCCAAAGAAAATATCAGGATGGTCGATGAAAGTAACCTCCACTGCACATCTTTTTGTTTTTCTATTCTGATGGGTGGTTCATTTCTATCATTCTAGCAGATTACTACATTGAAATGATTTTTATGTTTAGGTTTATGTTATTATGGAAGGCATCACGCGGCAACATACAACATTTGGATCCTCCCACATGTAATTGTATGGACAAATCTGTCAGTAATGATCAAACCAATCTGCTTCTTAATAACCCAGTGTAGACAAACAACCCAACAGATACAGTATGAGCGAGTGTAAACTCCAGATGATCCAATGATTAATGTATTCGTCCTATACACGTCCTCGATGGTATTATTGCCAATAAATAATGCATGAGCCCCAGCCTTTGTTTATGGTGGGACGTAATGTATGGTTCTGACTGTTCAGCTTTCATGCCAAGAAATGCCTCTGGATACATTGCGCCTCTCCGTCCTCTCCCCCCTGCTTTCCTCTCGCAGAACATAAACTACATTCTGCTTGTCTCATTTCGATTGCTGCTTTGCTCACGGTGCAGGCTACGCGATGCTTTGATAGCAGGAGAAGAAGAAAAAAAGTTAGACAAACAGGAATAATAACAGCCGTTAATCTCTGATGGAAAACATCTTTTCAAATGAAAATCTCCAGGTTGATCTCCCAATCCCACCACAGTGTAAATCTGGAATATAGAGCCCCTGGAGGGAAAGGCTCTGTAATCTGCTCTTAATCTCTGTCTCCCCTCGCACAATATCCTCAACGGCAGCTGTTTAGCACGCTCTGCTTGTTTTCATCACTATGGATTGTCCTTGAATATCACTCTAATATTTAAAAGTGTGTCTCTACCGAGATTGTCCCCGTAGATGACAGGACGACCATTTATGGCTGTTGTTCAGAAGGAATGTGTACTTGGCCAGTCTGTGTCTAATTTGGAAATTACAGTGATTACGAGCTAAATATAAAACACAGGGATTTTGAGGCTGTAAGAGGCCTGCAGCGAGGGCTTATTGTATTGTTTGCCAGATGCACACCGACACGCACAGAAACACACATGACGGGAATGCCACAAACAAGTGCGCACAATGGAGGGGAAAACATTACGCCCTGAGTGCTGTTGTGCTACGTGCGCGTCGGGCCTCTGTCTCGGGCTGCCCCGCACCGTCCGTCCGTCCGTCCGTCCGTCCGTCCGTCCGTCCGTCCGTGGGAGAACATGCGCAGCAGCACCGCTGAAAGCCTGCGAGCTGGGGACGCCGGGAGCCTCCTCGGGCTCTCAGTCCACTCTGGATTTAAAAAAAAAAAAAGGAGCCACACAGACGACGGCAAACAGATGTTAGCACAGATTACACGCAACGCGGAGCCCCGACCTCGCATCAACCGCCTCCACTCAAACGCCCCCTGGTTTCAGGCCTGCCCCTCGTCTGTCTCCTTCACACTCAAATCCAGTGGTTAAAGGGTGATCTGCAGGGTCATGGATGCTGTTTAGTAGACCCCGCGTGCCTGCTCTCAGGGTGCGTGTGTCTGTGTGTGTGTGTGTGTGCATGTGAGTGCTCGTATTGTTGGGAAACGGGGAGCATGACGAGAGTCTGCTGTGGATATAATTAATAGGCCACATGCGGCTGCACCAAATGTGTCACAGTGAGGGGAAATCAATCGATGGAGTCTGCCGGAACAAGAGGGTGCGTGTTTGTGTTTGTGGGGAAGATGATGGAAGGGTGCAGGGGGAGGGGAAGGAGAAGAAGGTGGAGTGGGAGACAGGAGGAAGGAGAAAGACAGGGAAGAACCATGGGAAAAGGGAAAAGAAGGACTCCAGAGGAGAGCGCAGGGGTAAGAAAATGTTGTAGAAGTAATGAGGGGGAGGGTCTGAATCTCCCATCTCAGCTGGATAGAAATCACAGCCTTCAGCAATATCCCGCTGAGAAATTTGACGTGGAAATTCATGACCGTGTCAATAAATGGACACAGCGTAGATCCAACACATACATCACAGGAAACTCCCCAGCCACATATTTAACAGCTGCTTTTCCCCAATCCACTCAATTGCCTGTGAGCCTATACATTTAGCATAGAAGTCGCAATCAAAATCCAACCATTGCTCCTGTTCCGCTGCAGATATCGCCAATGCTTTGGAACTAATCGCACCAGAATTAGGATACCTAAATGCAGCAGTGTCAGTACTCTGGACTCACCACCCAAGTAGCAAGATATCCTTTCCTTCTCAGACTCAGGGCCCAGACTCTGCAGTTGGCCTGCTTTTAAAGAGTGCATATCTAAGTTTGGAGGCAGGGGAGGAAATCAATGGAGATAAGAGTTGGATAGAGAGATGTGTGTTGAACAGGCTGGCAGCAGACTGAGAGAAGCAGCCTGTCACCAGCTGCAGGGCCCTCTCTGTGATATTAGGTGTGTGTGTGTGTGTGTGTGTGTGTGTGTGTGTGGGATGGGGACACATTTAGGCACACAGTCACTGATAGTGCTGCCAGGCGCCAGACACCCGTAGATGAGACAGGGGGCGTTATCGCAGGCTGCTGTTGCTGTTGCCCTTGGAACTTTAAATCATGTCGGAAGGTATAACCAACCCCCCCCCCCCCCCCCAAAAAAAAACATGTGCACATCCATACACTGACATGCATTTCACTTACAGTATTTATACACAGAGCTGAACTTTAGTACCTTCTCTACTTGTAAGCTGTGACAAATGTATCCACCAGAATATGGAGTCAAATCTGAAGAGTGACGGCTAAACTAAAGTTTCACTTTTTAATTTAAAAGCTTCACTCAAAAGGCAGTCATTTAAATCTGTTAAGCTCAATGCATATTGAGAATATATCATTTTCTTTAACCAAAACAAATTGTTCTAAAAGTCACTGTTTTTGTTGCTTTAATTTCTGCACGTCATTACTGTGTAAATACAGTAGCGTGCTAAATAAGTCAAAACAGGATCAAATGTTTTTCATTTTTCATGCCACTAAATAACTACAGTGCATAGATTTCATAGATTTAAATGTCATATTACACATACACATTTTCCTTGCAGGTTCGCTCATATTTCCCCTGTAAAAAAGAAAGTTGCCATCATTTTTGAACATGCATTTCGAATTATTAGTGATATTGGTACAAACGATGGTAAGAAAGGAAAAAAGGCCGGATCGGACGGGAGTGGATTGATCCCTAACAAGAGAAGCTTTGCTGGAAGTGGACTTCCTGTCTACAACATCCTCTCAACATTACTACGGTCTTGTCACATGGCTTGAGTTCCACATAGCTCTATCTGTCAGGAGTTGTTTCTGATGGATAAAGGGCCCTGCCTGCCTGTCGTGGGGTGTCTGGATGCTTGGATGACAGCGTCCGACCAACGCAGGACTTAAGACATCACTTGCTGCGTGTTGTACGCCCTACAGTGACTGAAACTCTACACAAAAGTGGCCTCAGTTACAATAGCAGCTTTGTTATTATTGAAACGTGCCAACAGTCATCACAGTGGCTACGGCTTTCTTAGTGAATGGTGATCGGATTAGTCCTTTATGAACTCCAACATCATGCCACACATAGTGTATTTGGACAGGCTTGGGGAGCAGTCAGTTCATTAAAAGCCGACGGCAATAACCGGGATGTGAACCTTGTGATGGACGCAGTCTCCCAGTCACCGAAAACTCTGCAAACCCCCCCTGTGTGCCACAGTAACCAGTCAAACTCCAGGAGGATTACAGCCCAGTTTGATCCAGTCATGTTCTTTTGCATCAGAACCACTCTTCACCTTTCGGTCGGTTTGTGGGTTTCGGGGGGGCGGGGGGGGGAGATCGACCCGGAGCCGCTTGGGTCTCTGCAACACCCCATCGCTGCCTCCTTCCCCCCCCTAGTAAACAGTCCATTAGTGTAGTGCTCCAAGGTAAACATATTTACTGGCTGGTGACGGCTTGCCAGTGTGGCTCCTCGGGCCCCGTGGCAGAGGGGATTTCATTAGGCGGAGGACAGGGGGAGAACGGAGGAAATTAATGTGCCATTCAAGATGATTTCTTTGTTTCCCATCAACATGATCACAGACAGGCCGCGGGGAAGAGATGATTCACGCACACAAAGGAAAGAGACGGGGGGAGGGGGGGGGGGGGGGAAGGGAGGGAGAGAGAGAGAATATCACAAAAGGCTCCCGGTGCGTGAAATGTCTTGCTTTTGGTGAAAACGCTGTTGTCATGATTTTTGTTATGGCTTGAAGTGCCGGAATTGTTTTCAATCAGAAAAGGTTTTTTTTTTTTTTTTTTTTTTTGTCATTAAGTCTTGAAAATGAAAGTATTTCTGAGCAAAAACACCAACAGGCATAACAATGTAATGCAATTTTTTCCGCACTATCTGCACACAGTAATCCACTCAATGCGGTGATGTCCCGCAGCTTTGTTGAGAACCACAATAGCTGTGTTTTGTTTTCTTGCCTGCGACCTGGGGGATGTTATTCTGTGGCCTGCCTTGTTTATTAATAACCGCAGTTCACCAATTCATTATCTGAGAAGTACATGCAGCTGATGGCGGAATATTGTGTCGTTGGCGGATGCAGTTTGTACTGTGGGGTCACCGCTGTGTTGTTCGTGCACAAAAGTAAAACTGTACTTCAATTTTGAGTTAACAAACTTCTTGGGTGTTATTTCTTTCTGAGTTGAAATGATTGAAACGTAATTTGGGAATAAGGGAAGTTTTCTAATCAAAAGTAGGTTTCTAAACAGAAAGAGATTCAGAGAAACTGGATCCTTGTTGGTCTTCAGTTGGAGAGGAGAAGTTTATTGTTCAAAATGAGTAAACTTCAATCAAAAGGCATGAGAAACAAAACAACGTGGTCACTTTGTCGATTGGAAGTCATTGTTTTATACAATTGTTTACTATTTGCCAATACACACAACACATGATAAGTCGTAAATGGATGGATGAATAAATGAATTAGAATTAGACCAAATTAGCGATCATTTCTGATATTGTCTATAATTTATTTGCCATGCTTGTTTAATTGTTTACTCTTACCCGCTCATATCGAGGCCATTTAACCATATTGTCATTTTATTACATCTTTCTTCTTGTCAAGATGGAGACTCACCTATGTGATGAACCAAAGTCAACAATGTATTCCTCACTCTCCTCTCTCTCTCTCTCTCTCTCATTTTTTCTTTCTTTCCATCCACCTCTTCCTCCATTCGGGTCACACTCAGGGTTGTATGGCACCTGTGAGCGATGTGCTGGGTGACATGAGCTGCATATAAATGACCGTAGAAGAAAAACATGCCCCAATTTATTTACACTCTCACTCTCTCACACACACACACATCCACTGACACACATACACATACACACGTACACACGTCCACTGACACACACACACACACAGTGTATTTTCAGGTGCCCATCTCGCTGTGCTAGGAGGCAGGTTTATGTAGTTGGTGACCTTAGACTGTGGAGCAGGTGTTTAGGGTCTGATAACATCATGACAGAGAGTACAGGTGTGACTGCATTCAGACAGGAAGGACACACACACACACACACACACACACACTTACAAACACACATATGGACCTCTATTGTATGCTATATTGGATGGCACAGCTCTTTGTTCACTGACCAAAACACCGCTACGTCACACTGCAAGGGGATTATTTTCATGTTTGGGTACATTGTGCATACAGCTGCAATTGAATAAAATCTATTTAAAACAAAGCTAGCGAGGACATAGATGTAATCTACCCTGTGCTGCCCACTCAAACATAAGCCTTCATACAAACATGCATCTGTTCACTACAAACAATGCAGACGTAATTAATTAATCGCAATTATTTGAGTATAAAACCCAAACCATTTGCATTTGTTTATTGTTTAGGAGTATTTTGTTGATGAAGTAATAGGTGATCAAAAAAACAAACAAGTTCCACCCGTTTAAGGCAGAATCTGGATCTATGCTGGATCTATTGTTCATCATGCGCAGTGGACATGCATAAAGGTAAATGTCAGCTTTCACGCCCGTCCAGGGGGAGACTTGTCCTCTGCACCATCATGTGGAGAGAATCAGTACAGCAGTGACTCTATTGACATTCCTCTCATAAAAGCAGCGGCTTTCTAAAGGTAATCCTTCTTTACTGAGACGTGGGCAGGAAGGGGACGCAGTGTGAAGCTGATCATTTTGATCCTAGCTAGCAAACTGCACACGTGCTCCCAGCGCTAGCAAGTTTGTTCGCTATGCTGCCACCCGATCCCATATTTATACCCCGAGGATGAATACATAAACTGTTTCTGTGAAGCATCAAACCGGGGAAGAGATGTTTATAAATTCCAACTAAAACATGATGTGCAGGATTATTTTTTTTTATTTTTATTTTTTTAGAGAAGTCCTAGCCTGCAGGGTGATGCTTTGTTGATATCATGCGAGGCCCAAGGTACAGCCTTGATAAGGACTGATATACAGACCGAAAATGTTTTGTCTCTGCGGTTCTCATTCAGCATGACAGAGAGGATTTCAGAGAGACTGCACTGCCAGATGGGAGATTGTTCCTCCATGGGTATTGTCTGCGAAACGCCTCGGAATATGTCAGCTTTATCTGCGTTAAAACATACCAAACATTTTTGCATGCGATACTGCGGTACCGAAGCTATAGCCTCTCCCATCTGTGCCGTTGCGAACTGTATCTCGGTCCTGCAGCATCCAGTACACAAGGCGAAAATAACTCCACTGATCTGAGAAGAAGGCTGCTTCTGCCAAATTTGTGGTACGTAAATGTGTGAAACGTTGTGATATTGAGACATGGTTCCAGATAGATTATGTCGTATCAGTGAGCTGTGTTTCATCCCTCTCCCCGCTGCTCTCTCCTGCTCGCTCTCCGCTTCTCTATCTCATTCACGCACACGTACACACGTTGACACACATAATGCTCCATCGTTCCCCTCATCCCGTGCAAGAGGTGTGAAAGGCAAATATACGCTCTCCTTCTCTGTGGACCTAATACCGAGGTCATGAGCGGAATGTTAATGAGCGTTTTAAGACATGGGACGCGCTCACGCAGGACCCCACCAGCACAGCTTAAACCATAACAATACAGTGTTGCATTCCTCTAAAAGAGAGTGGGTGTTTGTTTTTTTCCCCCTTCAGACCACCGCAGCTCGCTTTGACTCGAATGTTGAGCCAAAAGAATGCGGAAAAGAAGTGAGGACGGCAAAAAAATAAAACTGACCGAAGAATTTCTGACCCGTGAACTTCGAATCCGAGTCCCGCTGGTTGAATTGTAAGAGGAGAGAGAGCAGGGGGGCCCCCGGGTGTGGGAAGGAGAGGCCGCGGATCGCAGATCACTAGGCTGTGTTTGAGTATCTTATCGGCGCTGTCGCCAGCTCAACCTGGCTCCATTGACTTTGTGTGGGGCTTATGAAGGCCCACAGCTTCTGATTATTTGGGTGAGTGAGCTGTTCTGTGTAAACAAACATTGCGGCTGGGATTGTTCCAGTCACAACACGGCTGGTTGGCCCCTGACAACACCCCCCCCACTCCCCCCCCACCCCAACACACACACACACATGTGTACACATAGTGGTGCATCATGTGTGGGTCGCTGTTTTATTCACCTTTTATGGAGATCAATCATGCATTCTCTTTGATAGTCAGGGATTCTCAATATAACATTATGTTTCAGGAAAAAGGTGGATGTCAGCTGCTCTGTTTTCAGCCTTTTCAAACTAAAACATACAAGAATCCAGCTCAGGATATATTGTGTTTTGAAATATGAGTGAATACATTGCTCCTTTTTCAATGGATGCATGCTGAAAGATGGCCAGGCAGGCTGAAGCTACTGTAACCAAAAAACGGTTGGCATCTGTACACTCGTTAAAAGCCAGGAGGAGTCAAGTGGAAGCATATTGGGGGTGAAGGGAGTGTAGCAACTACAAGGGAAAAAAAATGATTATTTTCATCAGCAGCACAATGATAATATGCTGAGCAGATGGGACTCAGTGCAAAAAGTAAAACATTTGATAAACAAGTATTTGTTATCGCAAGCCCTCCGTGAGACACTCGTTTTTTATAGGGCGAGAAGCGCTAGTGCAGGGGTTGCGGAGCAAGCTGCATCTCCAGATATCCATTCCAGATGCTGGCTAGACTTGGTGGAGCCGGGGCCCGTCGTACTGGGGGGCTGGATTTAGTTGTCTTTTCCTCCAGGTGTGATGCCTCATGCTGATTCCCCCACATGTTCCATGCGTCTTATCCAAACACGCCGGGGCGGGTGACAGCGCCGGGTAGGCCCTTGCCCCGCCCCTTTTCCTCCCTCTCTGCCTCCCCTGGTGGCCCACCCACCCGCACTGCAAGAGCCGCGGTGGCCAGCCCGCCCGCCCTCTTCTCCGTCATCGGAGCGGCTGCCCCGAATGTCAGCGCGGCGTAAAACCCGCCCCGAAGACTCCTTCCTTTGGTCTTTTGTTTCACTCATGTGCCGCCGATCCCTCAGACCTTCTGTCTCCTGGCGGGTTTGAAGCCCCTACTTGACGAGGGGTTGTGTTTGCGCCGCTGCTCCACAGGCCCTGCTGCAGGCCGGGACAGGCCAGTTGTTGCTCTAGTAACTCAATCAGGCTCAACGGTGATGTAGGACGTATTAAACCTGTCATATTTCAAGCCTGGTCAGTTTTAGGACAATACGCCACGGGGGGGGGGGGGGGGGGGGGGGCGGTGGTGTGAGGCGGTTACAGAAAACAAAGTGGAGTGGAAAAAGAGAACAGAACTGTTTTGTTCTTATTTGTTGCTCAGCTCAATGTTCGTCTGCGCCTGTTTCCATCAGAAATCAGAAAACACCATGACTCAAATCCTCCGGGACAAAATGAATGTAATGTACACGGATCCCTCCTACTCTCGCTTTTTTTTTTTTTTTTTTCAGTGCAGGAACAGAGAGATGAAGTGGGGGGGGGGGGGGGGGGCAAACAGTATTAGTTAGCCCACACAAAATATGTTGTCTCATGGCTCGAGTTGGACTCCTTCCAGGTTTGGCATAACTGAGGATAACGTATTTATGGGAACAAGAACGTGTTGGCCTCCATTTCCTTGACAGTCTTACTTTATTAGAATTACAACAAATACCAAACTTGAAGTGTTTCTTTGTAGTTTATGTTGCTAAAAGCATTTCTGAAGTGATTTATTACAAGTCAATTACAGAGTAAAAAAGTATTTAGAAAGCAGAAATGAGTGTTGTCATTTTGTACAACGAAGTCAACAAATTAAACAGAATCTATTTTTTTCTACAGAAGCTCTAAAATATAAAGAATTCTGTTTTCTAAATCCTTTAATCTATCGAGTTTCCTTCTGAGGCTTTTGATTCAGATCATGCAGATATGAGTTCAGCTAGTGTGTGTGTGTGTGTGTGTGCATGTAGGAGCAGTCTTGTGTTGTCATAACTTTGCTGAGATACTGTGAAACTCTGCATGAGCCAAAGCAATGGGAAAGATTTCCTGATTTGACTCACAGGATCAACTAGATGATGGGGGACAAAACAGTTCCAATAAACAACAGGCCTAGTGTGAAAAGACATCAGAACCGTAACAGGTACTTCAAGGTTCTTTAAGATCCAACAGCTTTCCCCTCAGGGGTGATTAATATGCTTTGTCAAACTGAAACTGAAACTGAAATCTAATGTTTCCCAACTTTAGCGCAAATGTCAAAAAGTAGCTTAAACTCTTCACATTACTCTTCCCTTTTGTCGTTGCTCTGCTGCACAGCGAGGCAATAATGTTTCAAATAACAATTTTCTAAGCGAGAAACGGGCTGACTGATTATTACTTGGTATCATATTCCTGTTTACATGTTTCACTGTGCTGAATAAGTCTAATCCCAGAAGTTGCCAGTCTAATTCTTCGTGAAGCAAAGTCAGGCTTCAGCGTCTTGGCTTTTGCTCGTCAATGGGAACCGATGATTTCCCGCCGTCAGTTCCAGGTGAGGCATCACTAGCAGCGGCTCAGGACCCCCACGAGCAGCTGAATGCCTCGTGACATCACTGCCAGTCATAGATTCCTTCTCCTCTTCTCCAGCTGGAGCTGGATGTTGGACCTTGGTGAGGCCCCTGTGCTGGTATTAATTTCTGGGGCCTGTTGGCATCCATCCCCTGGCAACCCAGCACCAGCTCAAGTCCCAGTCTCCGCCTCAGCCCCGGCGCTGGTACCGTCTCCGTGCAGGAGGGTTACTGGAAAGCTGGCCAGTGGGATCTGGCTCTGACAATCATTTCAGACTAAACCTGCCAGCATCTGTAGCAAAGCCTGCAGAAGATGGGCTATTACAATTCAGAGAGGACATGCGTGAAGAAAAAGATACAGTTAAAAAAGAGAAAAAAGTGATTAAACGTTGTGGAATCATACATCATCTTTGGAACATTCTCTTTTTTCATTTTGAGCAATTTCAATTTCTAAAGGGCAGTTTCAGTTGCAAACCTTTGGCTAAATAATGTAGTCAAACCCTTCTTGAGATAAGTCACCTAACTCACGAGTCTTTACTTCTAGCACCGTAAACATACTCTAAAGAACACGTTCAGAGGAATCCAAAGACATTTGATATCCCACACGGTGTTCGGATTATGTTGCCGTAAAACGTGGTTTCCATGCACACCTCTGTGTGGAGGGTTATTCCTGCAAGCCGAGCTAATGAAAAACAAGCACCTCAAGCACTTGAGTTTCTTTGTGGTCAGCAACATTCCGTTGTTCATCTGGTGCTTGGAGACAACAGGCATGTTTTACCTCTCAGACTAAAGTCTTTCAACCGTGGCAGCAAACTTACTGCATCTGCTGCTAATGATTGGTGGGCGTGTGTTTGTGATTACAAGTGTAATGCACTTGTGATTGCGTGTCTGCGTGAGTAGAGGTGTGGTCAGAGGTTCCCACTGGGTCTGGCTTCATAAGATGCTGCACAATTTGATGGGTTTTTTAGCAAATGTTTAACGCTCAAGTCAACGAGAGGGAACACAGCACCGTCCCTCTCTTTGTGAGACCAAGATGCAGAATGATTAAACCTCATCTCATCATTGTAAGTAGGCGTGTTAAGAGTGAAAATGGTCTTTTTTGACTCAAATGATCATTTTGTGGGCGGCTGATAGATGTGTTGGCTTGTCCAAACATCGATGTCCATTTGGCTTTTGGATAGATTAGCAGTTTTCATTAACGCTTATTTAATTATGAATATGATATCTTGAGTACTTGAGGTTCACATGATGGCAATACTGTCAATGTTGCTACATTATAGCAAATCTATCTCGCAGCACCATGGCCTCCTCCGAAACGAACCACGCATGGCTTTCATCCCTTTTCATTGAAGCGATCTGCGCATGAACACTTTACCACATGACTTGTTGACCTCCACCACGATGCCCATGAATCTCCTCCTTCCTGGACTAAGAGCTCCTGAGAGGTTTCTCCAACAAGCTGTTGTCCCTTCTGTAAACAAGTACTGTAGGGTATTGTGTGCGCGATAAAGTACGGATGGGGTTATTCTAAAGCTGTTCCACTTGCTTGGCAATGCCTCATTACCCATACTGACTCCTTCTTTGCCCTGAAGTGGGGTGCGGCTCCCCTCGCTGGGCCCAGTTGTCAAGGTGACCCAACATGCCCCAGGATGGCGGGCAGGCAGACAGGCTGGGGGAGAGGGGGCTGTTCACTCTGTCTTTATTGTACCGGGGGCATCCGTATGCTAGCTGGTGCAGTAGGCCCTGGGCAGTTCCAGACTGCCGCATGCGTCCCGGTGAGCAAGCAGCTGATGTCATTTTTCAACACAGCTGCCCCAACATCAGGCCCAGGTGAAGGTGACCTCCCTTGTCTGTTGGAGGGCCTCTTAAAGTGGTGGGCGCAGTGGAGGCTGTGCTAAATCCAAAATACCGTAACTGATGATGCTAACATGTTTGTTTTGATTTTAGGGTCAGTTTTATTCAGTGCAGGTTTATTAAGAAAATTATCCAAGTACTATTTAAACATCTACAGCATGCAGAACTTTCACAAGCACAATTGTGACCATTTCTTGTGCTTATTGTAGCAGGCTGTGCAGTATTTAAGCCTTTGTACTTTGCAACAACAGACTGATCAGAAAGCACAAACAAGCCTCTAACTCCATCTCATCCTTTTATCTCTTCAGACACCCATCTCCATCTTTTCTTCCCTCTCACTGTATCCATCGATGCCGTTCCTTCGTCTCATTTGTCTACTTTCCCTCCCTTGCAGTCTCTTCCTGTCATCTTCTCCACCCTAACACGGGACAGATTGGGAAGCCGTGATCGCGGCACAGAAGTTGAGGGAGAAGCTATTTATCCCAGACGGATCAGGAGGTGTGTGACGGAGGTGTGGACGGTTGCTGCAGGTCAGTGACGTTGGCAGGCGCCAGGCAGGCCGGCCCACATGGCTCGGGGACTGTGGGACTACAGACAGATGGCACCTGGTGGGTGACAAACAATTAACAAACCAACAAGAATAGCTGGATCGGCAGTATACCCACAAGCAGGAGATAGCAAGAGAGCTGGTGCATCTGTGCTCTGAACACTTTCACTCTTTACTTTTGCTCTTCCAAGTGTTGTTTGGAATAACAGTTGCAATTTACCCATGTGTCTTTTTCACAAAAACACGCTTGTTGTTGCGTTGCCATAGAAATGTCTAAATAAAGCGGTGTCGAACATATGCAGACAGCATATGTTTCTGTTTAGTTTCAGTGCAGTTTTGAGAGAAGCACTGGGTAATTTAAATGTAAAATACGAAACAACTACATTAGATGTCTACTTAAATGTTACGTAAAAGTAATGGAGTGATATGTGAATGGAGTAAATGTAAAGCTCCGTGCAGCAAAAACCTTACCTGGTAGTGCAGCATTTGTGCATTTTATTTTTGTAAAACTCACGCTGAAAAATTGAGTCAGTGTTTGTTCAGAACTGAGCTTGGAGGTCGGTGGTATTTCACCGCCCAAGTATATCCAAATGTCATCATGATAGGGTGTTTCTGCACCCCACTCCCACTTACTGGACAGTGAAGATGTGCTCTGTTGGTCACAAACAAGGAAATTCAATTTTTTGCATGTAGTATCTCTTTCAAGAGTAGGGAGAGAAGGATTATTATCCATTCTTAACTCTTTACAAGTAAATGCCTGTCATCTGGTGCAATTAATGGTTTGAACTGGCATTGGTCCTAGTGTGTAGGTGTGTGTGTGTGTGTGTGTGTGAGCACATCTGGAGTCTAGACTCAATGGCTCTGTGGGCAGGATCCTATCTACGAGCAGCATCGTGGCCGGAGACCGGCCATGTTGACATAGGTGGCACACACATACCGGCATCTGTTTCAACAGCCACTGCTCTCACCAAATACCCCCCCTTCAACACGCACTTTTATCTTCCACTGAGGGATGAGGGGATGGAGAAGGAAGACAAAGTAGAGGCAGAGGGGGAGGCATGGCCCGCTGAACCCGCAGAGGTCCTTGGTAACCAAAGCAAATTCAACTTCTCCGAATCAGCACTGTAAATCCCTCCAATCCCCCCTTTTCCTTACTGCGTTATTAAGACATGGAGGGGGGGTGGACAACATGTGTGTGTGTGTGTGTGTGTTTTCATCTTCTCTCCCATGCTAGTTGTGTGTGTATTTTTGTTCACATGAATGTGTGTGAGTATACAGACAACATATTATGAATTTCCTCCAGGAGTAATTGTAAATCACGAAAATGGCCCCACAGAAGTGACTGTGTGTGTGTGTGTGTGTGTGTGTGTGTGTCTTTGTGTGTCCGTGTGGAGAGAGGAAAGAGGATGATGAAGAGAGCAAGAGACTGCCAGTGGGCTGCATTGCAGGGTGAATGTGGAGCCTTTAGCGCTTACAGATCAGGGAGTTTTATTAGCCCATATCAGAGCACTGCCACTTTTGATTTACGTCTCTGTGATTTCAAAACACACGCACACACCCACACACACGCACACACGCACCCACACACACACACACACACAAATGCAGGCACACCTATTTGTACATTGTTTAATTTGCACACTTGCACAAATAATGTAAGAGTACACTGCAGTGGGTCAAGAAAACACCGGAGAAGACGGATGGCCAGAGACAAAAGAGTGTAAGATACGACTAAGCTAAGTGATGGGAAGCCAGTCAAAATGATCACTGCCATACTCGGCAGCCTGTTTACGTAATAGCTTGACGTATTAATGGGATGAACAACCATAAATCATGGTCAAAGAATGACATGCAAGAAGAATGCGGGAGCAAAAGGGTTTTCACACTGGGAAAATAAACACTGATAAGACTGTGGGAATAATCATGAAAAGGTGGGACCCACACATCATAAAAGTAACAGCAGCACCTACAGTGCACTTCAATTTGATTTAACACAAACTTGGAAGGGTGGAGAACAGTTCATATTGAATATGTGCATTTATTCCAGTAGATAGCAGTAGCCAACACTTTAACAAATGGAATGTGTAATGGCAAATACAAGCATGTAATCAATGAAAATAAACGAGCTCCTGGAAACTAGAAAAAAAAATGTTTTCACATAGAGTGACTTTCCTGAATGTGTTCATGCCTGGTCAAAGTCTCGACAAAAACAAAGATGCAAGTAGCAAATAGAGATCCGCTAATAGAATCTAGGAGATACATTTGTTTTGTCACCTTCTCTACCTCCAAAGAGCCTCTTGGTCGATAAGGAAGAAAAATTGGGTTGAAAATTGATTTTCCACAATAATTGCTATTCTCTTCGCCAGGGGGGACTGAAGTATCTTTGAGGCTTTTTCCTATTACAACGGCAGGCTCTCCAATTTACCTGCTCTGAGGAAATACATGAAAGGGCACAACCTTTGGCTCCTGCAATCGGCAAGGTTGTGAGGCTTGCAGCAGATCCTTTTCATGGTGAGCTCAGTGGGATTATCCTGTGCTATGCGGTAGAATTGTTAAAGTTTGCCCTTCGCGACACAAACCCCAGAACCCAAATGACATGTCCTTTTTTTTATAGTCCTATAGAAAGCATGCTGAACATATTTATTTTGCAGGTTGAGGTTGTGCAGTTTTTCCCAGCGCCTTGCAGGCAGAATAAACACAAACCCACCTCTGTTGCCGACGGCAGCCCGTCTTTATGATGCATGTGTCATCGCCGCTTTGACCTCCTGTGGTCCTCCGAGCAGCAGCGAACACACCATTTGTAAGGAGGATGATTAGTGGACAGATCTTCACTAAGCGAAATCTAATTCCTCATTGCTTCCCCGGCACCTGGTTTGCCCTTCATGCGGCTGATGCTGTCCCTTTGTACCATCCAGCTAACAACAACAACAACAGCCATTTATCTGAAATAACAGCATGCCACTGGAACCAGTGAGGTCCATTCCCGGATCCAGACATAGTGGGCACAAATTTGGAAGCATTTCAAAGTCTAGCTGAACACTGTCAGACCCCCTTAACTGGCCCAGAAGTAAAATCATTGCTTCAAGCCCAAACCTTAAGTAGAATCACTCATGCTTTTATTGAAGCGGTGTGTGTCATTTATGCAGCGTGACCGTGGGAGCTGCGCTTCCTTATTACAGATGTGTGTTGTGTTGCACGGCATCAGGGATCGGGGCAGTTCTCTCGCTCTCTGTCCTCGTGCATTGGCGCGCTCGGCTGCCACCTGAAGCCCCCTCGCCTTGCTCCGGTGTGCAAAACCCCATTGTGGTTTCCCTAAGATAAGCAGAGCGGGTGAGAAAGAAAAAGAAAGAGAGAGAGAGAGAGAGAGACAGAGAGAGGGCGAGGGACTCCTTCGGAGGCGCCAGGCCTATCTCCTCCATCTCCTCCAGGGAACATGCCGGAATTCCCAAAGACACTGGTGCTAAGAGCCTCGCTGCCCTGCTGCCCACCTCTCGCACACACAGGAGAAGGAGAAGTGGAGATTTATTTATGTCGCAGTAACCCAATCTCTTCCCCTGCTGAACTCCTCCGTCTCCCCTGACTGCCCGTGGGAGCAAGGGGGGAGTTTAGGAATGGAGGGAAACTGTGAAGAGGTGGACTGAGAAACACACAATGTTTTTTTTTTCTGTTGTGTTAATCTCAATGTCTTTTCTTCTTAATGTCTTTTCATGTATTTGTATGCATTAGTGTTTGATAGATGTCGCCCTGCTTTAAGGTACTTACTGGAATTCACTCCCACTACAAGAAGGGGATGCGACACTTAGCGGAAAAGAGGAGGTCGTGTAAACACGTTCACACATAGACACACATCCGCTTTGACCACGAGACTTACATTTTCGCTCAGGAAGCAACCGAAAGAAACTTTACAAACTTAACAGATGCTGAAAGGAAGTTGTAAAGCCAACTTGAAGGTTGCACCACTTCCTCCATATCACTCCAATTAGAATTCAAAGAGTCAACAATGTATTGTCGGTCTACATAATGAATGAAACACACAATGTGACATCTCCTTGAATTCATAGGTTTAATATTTCATGGATCAAAGGCACATCTGAGAGCCGAACATATGACTGAATCAAAACTTAATGTGCAACACGCAATATGCTGAAATGCTGAAGTCAGGGGGAGGAGGAGACTGGATCACTGCATCAGGGATGACAGAGTTGAATCGTAAAACACTGAACTGCAGTCACTTTTTATTTCAAACTTTTAATCCTCCACTCAATAAAACTAAATGAATATGTGCATAGCCTGTTCTATATCTGTTCTCAATATATAAATCAATATCAACTCAATATCAATACAACACAAATGCATCCAGTATTCTCAATCCAAATCCGGTTCTTTGGAACGACATCTTTTGGAAATGTGTCTCTGTTTGTGATGTCAGCTGCAGAGCCTTGCTTAAATCAGAGCCCACACATTAACTCTCACCTCCGTAGCATCTTCCAAACATGTGTCGGGCTCACCGGGAGCCGGGCCGCGTGGAGATGCGCGTGACCTGCCTGCGCGCGTGTGCGCTTCGCCGCGACGTGGCGACCCCCTGCCCAGTTCAAACGCGGCGTTGGCTGCGCAGGCGGCCTCTTCGTCAGGCTTGGCTTGCCACTGGTACACGCTGTGCCTGGCGCCCCGCAGAGGGGAGGGGAGGGGGGGGGGGGGGGGGGGAAGGAAGGAGCACAGCGGGGCCGGGCCGCCTCCGACACCTCTCCCACCGAGCCAAAGGCCCCTCTGGTGGGGCTCCGAACACCAGAAAAAGGCCTTGGGAGAAATGATAATGAAGACCAAGACTGTGTTACACAGGATAACACGAAGGGACGCCATCACGGGTTTTAAAGCGCACACACACACACACACACACAAAGATGTAAACATGCAAATATAGAAGCATATGCGTACAAGCACGCCTGCACATGATCAGGCTGGCAGGGAGGCAAACGATCAAACACACACAAACTTGCAATCTAGTTCTGCAGAAGACCACGACACAATTTATTTGTGTGTTTTCATGCACCTTTCTTAGCGGTAATGTTTGAGGTCCATGTTGTCTTTGCACTGCCGGAGATCATTAATGGCACTCCGACCTTGAGAATGTCGTTTAAATCCAAAATAATCACGGCTGCAGCCAGAGATCTCCCGCATGTGAATGACTCCCCGTAACCGCGACCACGAATGTAACAGAAAGCGGAATGTGTAGAACATAGAACATCAAATTGTCTGTTGTTTTTGTTCTGCCCATGTTTCCAGATAATGTATTCTTGTCATCAGAGCATATCTGTCAAGTACTGCTTTTCTCCCAGCGTTATGGGTCAACATTTGGATAACATCTTGTGCAAGGATCGGCGGAATCTAACCTTGATGCATTATATGTTTGAACAAATTAGTAAAATGTTCACTCATCGAAAGCTCACGCAAGCTCAGCCCTGCAGAGAATGAGAAGCGACAATGATAACTTGCCCCGCTGTGTCCCATTGCGGGCGATACATTCAGCTATCAAACGGAATTGTGTGTGCTCGGTTGCAAAACAACTGACTCCGATGAAGATCATTTGAAAAAAAATGAATTCGGCAACCAGATAAAACAAACGGAAAGACGTGTCAAGTTACAGCTCAAGTGTGGATTACGCGTGTGATTATGGACACAGCAGGAATCGCATGGGTTGTGGACACAAACCAAAGCATGCATGTGTGACTGCTTTGCGAGATGTTAAAGATGAGAGGGGATGAAAATTGGATTAAATTGTGTGTGGCAGCTCACTGTAGGGAGGTAATTAGGGACAAACATTGAGACGCGGAGTCTGATCTCTCCTGCTGGAGGTTAAGTGAAATAGGAGCTGTGAGTCCCAGCGTCCCGGTGGCACAGTGATTAGAATTTCCTAATGTGGGGCTAATGGGATGTCAGCCGGGAGCAGAACCCCTACACGGAACCACTCATAACAACAAGTGGTCAAAGATCAAGCCTGATTAAAGAGATAGAGAAGAGAAACACGAGCACGCTGCCTGCGTCGATGAACCAGTTGACACTTTGAAGACATATGATTCCTGACTATCAGCTATACTATCAAACCATTCAGGAATAGATAGAGGGAGTGGGCCACCGCTGTTTTGAAATTAGTGACATTATCGGATGGTAAAAAAAACCCAATGCTAGTATTTTATTTCATTAACCCACAGCCTGGAAATGCTTTTGCACATGAGTTTAATTTTACAACTAGCTCATTATACGCAAACTCATAACATAAAGAAGTTGCAAATCAGCAGATTTATGCATCATCAAGATGAGCCACAAGATAAAAACCAATTACAGACAGATGTCTTAGCAGTATTTTCAACTTGTTTGAATGGTATGTTACTAATATTACTGTTATTCTCCCTCCACCACACCCCCCCCCCCCCCCTGAAGCTCACATAACTGCTCTTCACTCCTGTTAGTTTTCTGTGTTCATCCACCCTTGCTCCATCGTGCATATTTGATCAAACCCCAGTGAGGATGTGATGGTGTTCCTAGTTGCCAGTTGCAGTGGGGCCTGTGGTTGAAATTACAGCCTCAATAGCAGTGTGCAACTCGACTGGCGGCCCCTGATGATGAAACGACAGGGGAAACAAAAGCAGCCCCCGGAGCTGCAGATGTCGACGCTGCAAGCTGTTTGCTGTGTAGAGGCGTTTCAGCGGTAGAGGTTGTGTGCTCTTGGTGTGAGTAATATACACACCGCGTGTGTATGGGTGCATCAACACGGTTGCTTGCGTGTTTGCGTGGCGTGCACGCGTGTCAGCGCTGTGGCCCCCGTGGCTACGAGAACCCCAGCTGGGGGAGGAAGAGTGAGCGCATTCATCCTGGCTCTCGGGGGCCGGGGGCCGCACAGGTACCCAACGAGGGGATGAAAGGCTGCTCTGCAGATGTCACCCGCTGGGGTTCAGTGGCCTAGCCAGCAAATGTCATGTTTGGCAGCTGGCACGCTGCTGCTCTCCCACCAGTTGTTGGCAGAGGCGTCTTTTAAAGGATGCTAGAGTGGGATGCGAGCACCGGGAGCGCCCTAATGGGAGCAACATTAAAGAGAGTTGCTGGCTTCTGTCTGTCATAGAACATTAACCTTGTCCTGTTTTCCTGCTTCTCTCGGGCCGGCTGACGCAGACACTCTCGCTCTTCTTCCGGTAACTTGCACGCGTGCACATGGATGCATTTCTCCACACTGGGGTACTCGCCATTGAGCTCACTATCTGAATAAGCATCTGTTAAATGGGTCAGTTCGGACAAAAAGAAAAGAAAGGTTATGGTTTTAAGGTTTGCGTCTCTCTCACTTCTGTCTGTACCAAATACACAATAATTATTTTCTAGAAAATCAGGTGAATTTGTAATGTAAAAGTGTTTGTAATTTCGGTGAAGTGTTAGAAACTGGCTAAACATCTCTGCCCTTGCCCTTTCTAAAACACTGTCTTGTCCCAGTATTTGCCTTTTCCTGCTGGGCACCACACGTGGCTGTTCTGTGTCAAAGGTCAGGTGACCGGCCAGTGCTCCGTGGACCCTCCTGTGGTCCCACAGCTGAGCTCCCCGAGGTTACTTACACACAGAAATACGACCCGCTATAAACGGCCGCCACACATGGCCACACATCCAGATGCGTACACACATGCACAGTGGAACCACACAGCTTTATTTTTACCATCTTCTTCTAAAGACAACACTTTGTTTGTTGTATCTAATATTTAGATTATGTATAATTTAATTTGTATAGGCCTACATGTCAAACTCCATGAATGTTATCCATAGTTTCAGCCTGTGTTCTAAGTGTGTAACACCAGAGCAGGCTCATGTGTATCCTTTCCTGCTAGTCACACAGTAATTCCATTGGCATCGACGATATAATTCCAGTTGTTGGCCTTTGTGTTAATGCTTACCAGGGCCTCTACATGAAAATCCAATTTGTGCAAATGCTAAAAGAAAGCATTGAAGAAAGGTCAGTTTCTCAATGTAGGATTTCTGTTAAACAACCTGTCAATTCTTTCATAAAGCGAAAACACACATGGGAATGGGAAGAAAGCTGATTCTAGTGTGTGTGTGTGTGTGTGTGTTGACTGAGTGAGTGAGTGAGATCATTTTTTGTGAAGTCACTAATAAGAAACATACTGTATTTGGAAGGTTTTGCAAAAACTAGATGTAAGATTTGACGTTTCCATTGACGCTCCAATGGTTTTATTTCCTTTACCATGCAACATCTGTAAATCATTACACTGAATTTGATTGAGTGGCAAACAATGTCAGTAATGCAATGTCCTTTTATTATAATATTCTAAAATATTTTGTCATAGTTTGCTCCAAGGCAGAATTGTTGTGAAAGAAAAAGTTTGACATTAACAGCTCATTTAAACAAAAAACAACAATGAAAATCAAAATGATTGTGAACATTCTCGACTCGCTGTTTCCTCCTGTTTCCAGTTCCATATTTACAGCACACAGCAGAGTGGTATTGCTTGTGTTATCTAACCAATACTGCTGTAAGATAGCTTTAAGCCTATTTCTCAAAATGTTAAACTTCGTTCAAATAATGTTAAATGATAAAAAAACGGTTTATATTTCCATTTAGGATAAGAAAAGCATATTTGTCTGTTTCTCCAAGTTCATATGGTCCAGACAATGGCCAATTTGACAACAGAACCTATGACACTCAAACTCCTCTGCTCTTTGTTTTAGGATGTTCTAGTTCATCAGTGTATGCTGGCGTTCCATACATACACATATGTACTTCACCTGGAGATAAGCATAAACGCACATGCATGCACAAACACCCACACACAAGTGGACGAATCCCACTCAGGGGATTTGGATGCATGCAATTAAGATTATGATCAATCACAAGTCAATCATGTGAGCCTGTTCTGTTCTCCCACCCCCAATCTGCAATTATTCTCCAGCTGGTGGTGTCTGTCCTGAAACATTGGAAGAGATATTATACTCCTCTTTTCTGGGATTTCTTTTTCCTAATGCCTCCACCCTTGCTTCCTAATGCCTCTCCTCCTGATGATCCCCCCCCCCCTCTGTTCACTCCTCTTACAGTTTGCTCCGCCTCTTCTCCGTCATCTCTGGGGAGCATTTTGTTCTGTCGGCCTTCAGACTGCAAGTTCGGTCAGATACAAACCCAGAACCCCCAAAACCATAAAGACAGACGATGAACCGGTCTAATGTTTCTCTCATTTCAACCTTGAAACCTCAACACCTGAATGTTTACTGAATACGGACTAACTTATTTCAGTTACTATTGTTTTCATGACTATAACTTGAAAAAGGTGCTCTGATATTTGACCAGTCAGAGCTGTACAAAATGTACAGAGTGAACAGCAGGAGAGAAGCTGCATCTTTCCTCTCCCATGTTTTGTTCTCTTTTATTGGCCACTCAAATAGGCTGGACTTCACTGTATCTCAGGCACACTCGCTACAGAGCTACCACCTGCAATGGACGGCGGCGTTCTGTGTGGTTGTGCTCGCGCTCTGGCCATCATTCATAATAGGAAAGGCTGGCGGCCCTGCCAGCAGACCCGGCGCTCCCGTGCTATCTGAGAGCAGATAAAGGAGCCAGGTGTGAGGAGGAAATTAATGTAAATCCATCAGTCTTCAATTAGAGGTCTGCTCACACCCAAAATAAAGACCCCATCAGAAACCAACAGGACCCCAGCTTTAGTCACATCCCAACCCCACCTGCACAAGCACAACAGCAGCGGCAGCAGCCCTGCTGTGTAAACATTCAGGAAACGCAGTGTTATTGATGAGAGGACATGGGACGTGTGATATTTGCAGGTGCAGCGTGTTATCTTGCTCCAGAGCAGGAGCCGTGCTGTACCCGGCTGTCCATTAAGCTCCCAGCGTGTGTGACTAAAGGCTAATACTGTGCGCCTGGAGGTGCGGGGTCAGAGACTCTCCATGGACTGTGGGCTGAGGGGAAGACTGCTATTTAACCTAATTTGGTTCTAATTACAAAGACAGGAAGTCCACCTGCCACACATGAGGCCGGGCTCTTCTCCTCTCCAAAAATTGGTGCCTGGAGAGAGAGGGGGAGGAGGGGGGGGGGGGAGAAGGGCTCTTTTTCTTTTATCTTGTCTTATGTCCTTCGTTGTGGTACAAATATTCCAGTCATTTAACATCAAATACAGCATCGTCTCTGCTGGTATCAAACTGAATAATTAAAATATCTGCCTCAAGGATGGATATTTGAACTAGCCCATTAGATGATGAATATCTCATAAGGCCCAAACAATACTTTCTGTGTATCTTGAGGGTTAAGGGAGTTCGGTTTATCTGGTGACTTCTGTCTGGTGAAACCTGTCACATTTCATTTATACGGTTCGAAACATGACCCTGTTCTCATTCAACACATGACATCATCGTCGGGAGGTTTTGGTTAAGCAAGGACTTGGGGAATTGAAACAGTGAGTATTGCACACTGTAGTTGTTGTTCTTCCCTGCTCTGTCGCTATAGTGTCACGTTTACAACATTTGGCGAAATGACTCAATGGTTTGTTCACTGATGTTGAGTCCAAACAGCAGACATACAATAAAAAAAATACAATAGAAATGCGGAAATAGAATTTGCAGTGGTTTTGTATGATTCGTATGATCTATAACGTTGTGTGTATTTAATATTAATGATAACCCTTTTCCAAATTATACCGTAGGGTTCTTTGAAAGGATAAGGCTGCAGATACTTTTGCTGTTGCCAAAAAAATCCAGGAAAAGATCAAAACCAACAGCTGGTTCCTCAATTATCTTCAAATCTTGGCTTTCGACCTAGAACCCATTCACCCAGACTGAAGATGAAACATTTGTTTTGCAAATATACTGTTCTATTTAGACAAGGGATATAATTCTCTTAAATAGCTCAGCGATGTAGATGCTCTTTTTGGAGGCTGTGGATGGGCCATTAAGTATTTCATTCAAGGTGTGTGCATGATTTACTTTAAATAAAATACAGTGCTCTGATTGCACTGGCATCATACTGGGCTGTTGAAGTATAATACATGGTAATGGATCTTTTTGGAATATTTAAATTTGAAAGATACAACTTAATGCAGCCGTCCCTTTCCTAGCTTTGTAAGCTGGAAAGGCTGCTGTAGCTTTCTTCTGTGAGGCCTTATCAGCTGGCCAGCTCCCCCCCCTCCCACCCCCCAGTGGTGTTAATGGCAGGCTCTGGGGGTGTAAAGCTCCCTAACAAGGAATCTGATTGTTCTGTCAATGTGTTACTTCCTGTTTGAGTCGCCGCTCCGGAATGGAGCCGAGTGGCCAGTGCCGGAAGAAATCCCCACATCAGAGCGATCCCAGGCCGCCCGGGGTTACCCTCAGCCGCAGCCATTCAGCCTCCACGGCCCCCCGATTGAGGAGATGGAATTTCACTAAACCTGACACCCAGTCAGCGCAACCTGGTGGTCCGAATGCACTGGGCCTCATCAGAGGAGTTCATACGAAGTGGGAGTTTAGTCTTTCTCAAACAGCCAGCGTGATGATTTGATGATGCATTCTCTTCAAGTTGCATCGAGTTAGTAGTTCAATTTCAATTCTAGTCTTTTAAGCACATTCAAATATGTGCCACGCATAATAAGGTACACTTTCTTCAAACCATTTAGTGAAGCCACATGACACTGGCTAAAGATGTCTTATTTTTGTTATTGCTATGAGTGTTAGGAGTGGTGACTATTGCCACTGTGGATTCCTCCAGCTTATTTCTCCACTCGCGGATTTACACTCTCTGCACAACTTTGATCTCAAGGTATTAAAGTCAATTGTAACCCAAACAGGGTGTGAAGTAGAGCAGGGGCTTATGGGGCTTTCTAACCTACTCTACATGCAAGGAGCTACGTGAGACCAAACAGAGCGAGCACGGGTGGAGACACCGCAAGATGGAAATAGAGAGAGAACGAGGCAAAGCAGACACTGGCTGACGCTGCGAGTAGCGGGGTCAACTCTGGCAAGAGAGAGTGCAGTGTTCACTTGGCATCGTGCCTTCTTACCCACACAAGAGTCACGGGCCGGGCCAGCATCAGCGGTGTGAGCCTTGTTCAAGAAGCAGAGGCATCACAACCTTAATCAGTCAGCGCCGATACAAGGGTGAAGAGTGGGAATTAGAGCCTGCAGGCCACTTGGAACAGAAAACATGAGTGTACACACACACAGCGACGCACACGCGGGAACACACATCGTTACGAACTCAGCGTCTGACGTACGGACAAATCGCGTCTGGTGCAATTAGCTGCAATTCGACATTGTCCTTAGTTACGAGTCAGGGAATTTACGGAATAGATCCTATCAATAATAGTTCAATGCATTAATCAAACATTAGAGCCTCATTTCCCCCCCATCATCAGTCATACGCTTCGATACGTCCAACTCCTGTCGGCACCCTGTTGTAGCTGCAAAGGAGTAAATAAGAAGAAACTTGCTCAGTGCTCCCAATTTGAGTCTTTTCCCTCCAGGACTCTAAAAGTCTGAGGAGGATATCTATCCTGAAGTTATGTTATGAAACTTAATAACTGACCGACCATCTGATTCACACCCTATCTGTCCAAGACGTGGCACATATTTATTTCCAGCAAGCGATTGCATCAAATTTGTCCTGTTTTTAACTTTGTTAGAAAAAAAAAAAAAAAAAAAAAAAACATGCTTGGCGGATGCACGGCACACACTGGTGGCTCCACAGAGCCAAAAGCACTTTATTTATGTTTGGATGGCAGCGGGCGCTCAGTTCTGCTTGGCACAGACAGTGTGCTGTGGTCTTTGGCACCTCCTTGCATCCCTCCTGTCCCCCCGACATACACTCTCTCCAACCCTACTGGGCCTCTGTAGCGTCTTGTGTATCTGTGTGTACGTATGCATTTGCATGTGTTTGGAACTCTGCATGTACGCTATGTGCTCATGTTTATATCTGCTTTGAACTACCGTTAGGATATTTTCTACCCTGTGTATCACATAAAAGAGACAGGCAGCGGGCAGAGCCTTGTATCAATTTTTCATAGACTCCTTTATCTGTACTTTTTCAGAAAGGACTACTAGCTACTTTAATTAAACATGAGAGGTTTTTCAGAAAGAGGTTTTGAAATTGAAACTAATCTCCAGTGCACCTAAGGTCATGGGACTGCACAGCTCAAAGTTCCAAGAAGAAAAATGCTACATGAATTAAGATGAATACATATGCCAGTGGCTAATCTTTTACTTTGAGACTTTGCTACTTGAAACTTACTTAAGACGTCACATGCAGGGCATGAGTGACTCATGTAGTAATGCCAGCCAAGTGCAAATTCTAATCTTCCCTCAGCTCTGCTTAAGCAGGAGAGAGCGCTCTGCCAGGGCGTCCACGGAGCGCAGCCATCCCAGAAATTCAAAGTTACAAGGTTGCTGTACATCTGCTGCCTAAAGTAAGCAAATATCCCCGAGTCTATACCCCAACATTCCCATTTATTACTTTTCCTCCACCTTCCCAGCACATTTTATTCTACCTCAGGGAAGCGACGGACCCCCACTTGATATATAAATATATAACTCATATTGCATATATTTATAAACCATGCAAGTCCAGCCACCTTAAAAGGAAGCCGGGCCTTTTTCCTTGTGCCGGAGCTCTGCGGAGTCTGTTGAGGCTCAAACCCAGCATCTGCAGCCTGGGTTTCCTCAGTCCCAGGCAGCAACCGTAGCAGAGCTCTGGGAAGAGAGTGCTTCTGGTCAGGCGGGCGGGCAGGCCGTCCGCGGCCAGATAACGGCCGATACTGGAACTAATTTGGTCATGTGCAGGGCTGCCGGATGGCGGGGGGTTGATAAAGAAAAACGTGGCAGATAGACAGCTGGGCCTCCGGAGGAGGACGTGAACTCTCTTCAGATCCTATAGCTGGAGGATTTTTATTATCCTGGACGCCCTTGTCTGTTGGTCCATTCATCCCTTCACTCATTTGTCTATACAGTCATTCGTCTATTATACATCAAACCTATCTCTATTTCCCATACACATTCACACGTTGTCCCATTTGCACTTTGCCAACCCCACCGTGTAGTGGATTGACATCTCCGCACACAAGGGCAGCATATAGAGCCCAAGATGTGACCAAACGATGGATGGATAGCAATCCCTAGCGGAGGAACTGCTGTCCTGGAACCATGCTGTGCACATGAGCAGTCTTGGCCGGCCGAGTATTGTTACGTAGCACCAGCGCAGTTTGAGAAGCCCCGTCGGGGTCATATGGTTCTGACATTCCTGGTCTGCTCAGGCAAACACGGGGCCTGTTGCGTGGCCTAGAGAGGGGAAGGACAGAGAGATAGTGTGTGTGTGTGTGTGTGTGTGTTCCCGGATGAGCGGCAGTGGTTCAGGACAGCAAGGAGGCTGCTGGGAAATGTCTGTGTCACTGGTGTCACCCGGGCCAGGCAGATACACAGAGCAGCAGCCACGGACACATTCTTGGCCCGGCCTGATCTCCAAACACGCTCGCCACCACGGTCCCCCTTCATGCACTTTCAAGCTTTCCGTCGGCTTCCTCTCTCCCTCGCTCACAGATGCTCTGTGTCTCCCTCTCTTTGACATCTACGGCTCTCTTTGCTCCTTCTGCCCCTGTGCACAAAAACACTCACACTTTCACATGTGCGTCTCTTCGGAAAATAAATTCTATATTTGTTCTATAACTAACATTGTGAGATTCCTAAATGGTTTTTACATTATACTATTGCATAACATGTATCATTAGCCGAAACATCTATTTTGACTATTTCTAAACATTCATGTATAAACCGAAATACTGCATTCTCTTCGGGTGTTTGGCTTTGAATCATTTTCATCCTCTATTCGCCATTGTTCTGCTCCGTGATTCATTCCAACCGCGCTCAGTGTAGCGCAGGCGGCGGAGCCAAATGCAGATAACTAGCACCCCCTTTTGAAAGTGCACACTTGACCAGAAAAAAAAGGCAATCCTCAATCTTTTCTCTTTGAATCATGTTTGAGGCAAATGAAGCAGATAGGACTGGGTTTTTTTTCTTCAAAAAATGAATGAACGAAGCGATGAGCTGAATTAGCAATTAATTGGGATTAAAATGTTTATCACAGGAGGGTTGTTTTGGATGACCTTTTATGTACAACGTGTGAATGCGATGCGCGCTAGAGTAAACAACAGCTTAGGTTTGATTAATGTGGATTAGGATTGCGACAACTCGTAATTTGCACACTGAACAAAAACATGTTTGGTAAACACGTAATTCCTCTAAAATGGGGGTAAAAAACAGCACGAAAAAATGTCCCAAATATCTATATCTAGCCTTATTTATGGCATGAAATAACTGTATTTGACTTTCAAAACTATCCCTTAATATCATGTAAAATGTTCCTCTTTTATTATTAAAGGACAAATCAAATCCTCACCACACGGAGGAGTCAGTATTAAAGCTGCCATGAGCATGAGCAATAGTATCTTATTGTAAAGTAAGTGCAACTCATTAAGCGGTGTAATGTGACCATTTCTTCTCCTAAATTACCGCGCACACTATTAGATGTAAGTGATAGCTCAAAGCATCTCAATATATTTGCATTGGTGAAATGTAATGTGTATATATATATATATATATACACTAGTTATTGATCTCTGTCCATCCATCCATCAATATACTCTACATCCAGCTAGACACGTTTCCAGGCAGCTACTGAGAGGCCCAGGAGTTTGAGCTCTGACCCCAGAGAGCAGCGTGGGAGAGACCCGAGATAAAAGCATGAGCTCATACCCCACCCTCTAATTACTGTATGAATCATTGTATTTCCCTCAATTTCCACAAAGCGTTCCTTGATTACACATTTTCTTCGGGTGTTTCCGATATCTCGCTCAATACGTCCCCTTCCTCTTTTGTTTTCCCCATCACTTTCATATCAATCTCTTCACCAGCGCAAACTAGTTTCCTACACAGAGTTTGGAGCCGTTGGAGGTCAAACAGGAGACTGGGGGGGGGGGGGGCGGGGGGGAGGGAAAAGGGGAGGGCGGAGTGAGCGTCGGGCTGGTCGGTCGGTCAGGTGCAGCGCCACCAGTGATCATTAGGGTTACAGCTGCCCGGGCCAGATTGTGTGCTGCCTGCACCGGGCGAGATGTTTTGCCCAGGGAGAAGAGCGAGCATCTGTCTGTCCCTCCCCGTAGACAGCAGCCTCCTACCAGCCTGTCCAACTCAACCCAACTGGTAACAAGGTCACCCAACTCTCACTTTCTCTCGCACGCTCCCTCGCAACTACTGCACACTTCTTTGCCCCCCCCGTTTCCGCAGCGCTTCTACCTCACCCTCTCTCCGTAGGGCGGGTCGGGACAGCAGCAGGCCCCTTCAGCGCAGTGCGGATTGAAGAAAAGGAAACGAGTGAATGGGAGTGAAATGATTTTCATGTGAGAGCTATGCCGATATGCACAGCACTCACATGAAATCTTTCCCTCTTCAAACAGTAGAAAACGTTTATACCTTATCTGTGCCCAATGTTAATTGCATAGCTTGATCCATTTTGATAAAGGGGCACTTTCATCATAAGAAAAGAATTGGCTTGAGAACTTGGCAACTTTTTTTTAACCATTGTTTCTCCTTATCTTATCAAACTACTATAAAATTATAATTAGGCCCAAAGCCCAAAGGGGACTTGTAGCTGTATGTGTATTCACTACAGAGCTGACATTCTTTAACTGCTATTTCAAGACTAACTGCGTACCGGATGAGAGTGCCAAAGAGCTTAAAAATGTAAACTAAAATGTATTTATTTATTATCATTATAACTTTTGTGGTGTTATATCATAAAAGCTATACAGTAAGTCACTTTTTATAAGGGGTGTTAGTTTGAGTTAGTTGATCAAACTCTTGTCCGTCCTTCCAGTAAGAATCTGGAGTGAGCTAAGCGTAATAATTAAAAGAAGACAGAAAACTGCCAGCACCTCTAAACATGTTCACATGTAGGTACATAAAGTATTTGTAAAGTATTTACACCAACACATTTTTGTACAACACATGTACAAAAATAAAAATATATAATTGGGGCACCAATTTCTTTCTTGCAGTGACTTCTGTGGAAGATGGCTATCATTTTGGGGTTGCCAGGCAACTAGAGGAGACCCCATAAGATTTGCTTTTATAAGGTAGCAAAATTTAGACATGTGGATCACATTAAATAAAGTCTTTTGCAATTACAGTATCACAGGATTGGTATTGTAAACTTTTTTTCCACCATCAAAGTAAAATGTAAGCAAGTTGACTAGCAGGAGTGATTTGGATGGAGAGTGTAAATGTATTGCTCTGGGGGCAGAAGGTATGCCGTTTATGCTCAAATCATCAGCTTCGCACCGGATTATTTGGAGAAATCCTCAGAGGAGTGATTTCTTCTTTGGTTTTGTGCCAGACATCAGTATTGTTTGATAGGGTTTGGAGTAATTTGGTGATTGAATACATTAGGTTGCTAATCTCTCTGATCTAGCTGTGCCCATGAACTAACAAGAGGGTTGTATGAGGAGCGAAAATATATTACAGGGGAACAAATAACATATGGCCTCTGTTGTTAATCTACCAAACATGGTGCTCCCTTGACGGCAATAAACATTTAATGAAAATGTAGAGCTATAAACATATATTTATATATATATATATGAATCCCAAATTTGTACACGTAACAACAACTTCTAACACATTTTTAATCAGTGAAGGGGAGGGGTTAGAAAGCAGCAAAACCTTTCATTCATTTTGACAGCATCCTCTGTCCTCAATTGTCTGCCGGACTGAATGAGCCGGGCGCTGACAGAAAAGGACTGAAACAGGTGTGACACCAACTTTCTGCCTCACAGGAGACGATAAAGCCCTTGGTCAAGGGCACAGCACCTGGGCCATTGTTTTATCACACAAAATAGCTTTTAAGTGCAAATTTCCACTCCGTCCTAAAGGAGACCTGGCCTCTGCACTTGCTTTACTCATCTGAACCAATATGTGATCCGTCCTCATTTGCATAATGGGCATAATGGAAATGAGGGGCCAGCTTTGTCAGCTCAAGACAAAAAGAAGAAAGAAAAAAGGGAAGCAGACTGATGCCATTTTGTTAAACAGCATCTGTACAACACAAAGGTGTGATATCTTGAGTCTCCTTTGACTACTTTTAATTATGATCAGAGGTTGCATTGAGCACAGCCAGTATCGTGGTTTGAAATAAGGGCTTGAAATTGACTGCTAAATGGTGGATAATCTAACAATTTGTGTTTAGTTGCTGTAAACTGTCCATACGTCTTTAGGATTAAGACCTTTTTTAAAATTTATTACAAAAGCACATATTTTTTTATTTTTCAGGCTACCGTGTGACACTAATAATGAGATTTTGACAGCTTTCAGTCCTTTGGAGGGACAGGGTTCTTCTGGTTATTTCATGCTGATGTTGCGTCGTAGAGTTCCATCTCTCAGTCTGACGAACAAGGGATCAATCCGTGAGTCAGCGCTTGGCAGTTGGGCTCAAATGATTCTTCTTCTGCACCACCCAACTATCAAAACTGCACCTGCTGCGTTCCTGCATTGACTAAACTGCACGCACATGCATCACAGCTGCTGCTGATGTGGTTCATGATGTTGGTTGCTTCAAATTCATGTGGTCGCCGCGGAAGTAAAACTGGGTTCCGCCACACGACACACGACAGGTCACCAGGATGCAAGTAAACTTTCATCAATCTGCCAGCAGTTCTGCAGACAGCAGTGACTGCTCCAACAGAGACTGAGACATTTTTCTGCTGGCTACTTGGTCAAGTAGTTTATCAGTTGAATAAGTAGTAAAAACTTCAGTTCATCCCTTTACAGGACGACTGACGTAAAATGTAATAATATATATGAAAATCTAATTTGCAAAGAAAGGCAGGTTACTTAATAGGGTTAAATTATTTATGTTCCTTTTTTACTTCATTCAGTTATTGAACTAAATTACTAAGATCTAGGAGCATCACATCTGAGTCAGAAAGAGATATACGTTTTATTCAAGGCAAGCTGTGACCACACCAGACGTCCACGTGGCCACCAAGTAACTCCTCTGTCATTATCATAACAAAAACCACAAGTCGGTTGATGTAGTTCAACTGAAGCGATGTGACTTTCCTTTTCCTCAACGCTGTCCACGTTGCTCTGCAACAGCAGCTCCTCACCACCTGTAAAGCGACTGTGTCTCCAGACTGTAAGCAGCACTGACAAAACAGCAAAACGTTTGTGTCAACTTATGAGGTTTCTCAGTGTGACTCATTTCTCTTCTTCAGGTAACTAACGTCGGTTTTTGTTGTTGAGATGTGAAAACAGCACTGTGGTTAGACACCCTTGATTTATAGGCAATGCTAATGAGAAACAAATACCTCGGCGTATGAAACAACATATGGGTGATAAAATGTTATTGTTTGTATATGACGTGCAATTATGGCCATCACTTGTTATCAATTACTGTGAATTTTAAGTGCTCTCAGTTGAACCACTTATTAAGAACAAATGAGAGATGCATATTTTTCATTTTCACAATGATAAAACATATTTTAAAATCATCATATATGTCCTATTTCATGATATATTGGATGTGCAATAAGTAAATATTATAGATGAGTTTGTATCTCTCCAAGTCATCCAGCCAATATACACACAGATGTAAAATAAAAGTAAATGATTCTTATAGAGAAACAAATGCACTAAAGTCCATTTTAGATGTCTGAAAAAGATTTCTTTCCTGTTTCCTATTGGGAAACATCGTTACAAGATATGTACGCCAAAGTGATATTTCAAGTAAGCCGCTACTTCCTTTCTCTGTTTTTTTTTTTTTTTACCCTCGCCTTGCTGGCACTAAGGCGCAAAGGTATTTACTTTAGTTTAATCTGCTTGAGCTTTCCACAACCAGGCAACACGTCCACATAAATTCTTACATGGACAAATACACAAAGAGGCAAAACCCCGTCGCCTTGTTCTCTGCGAAGGTAGATTATCTGTGAATGCACGGGGAAATTTCTCGGGGGATGCTTTGGCGCCGAGAAATAAAACTCGCAGAGTGTTGCCTTTGCCAAGCTGAGACATCTGGTCACCTTATCACAGATAAGTGGGGGTTAGTCCTGGCATCTGCTAGAATTAATCCATTTTGCAAACACAGTTATCCTAATCTCCTAAATATGTCATTCCACAACTGTACAAAGCCGTAGGTACATTTTCACCATTCCTCCTCCAACGGGCCCGAGACCGATCCGGGCCGACTTCTCTGCACCTCGCCGGGGAAACGCGAACAAGTGACACAGTATAGGAGTGGGAAAAAAAGAAGTCTGGAAATTGGTGTCACAACCTGCACCTGGCCCACTATTTGCTGGTGCCCACACTGGTCCGCGGCTCGCCATCTAACATCCCCGCATGAATATTCATGTGGGCGGATTTCTCTCTTTTGTTGCCTGCCTAGTCAGCAGTCACAGAACACATGGTGAGTGTTGGCAGAGCCAGGCCTAGGTAGAGGGGCCGCGGACGGAGGCAGTGGCAGGAACCAGGACCTGTGAGGCTGACTGACATTTCCATCTGTGGCGAGGCCTGGTAATTATCGGGGAGAGGAGCGCCCGCAGCAGCGCGCCATCTGCTAGGGGAGATGGCTCAATGAGGTATGAGCACGAGCGGCACTCCGTCGGGCCACTGCCTGCCTCTGACATGAGGGCTCGCATCTGCTACCGAGGAGCCGGGCCGCCCAACACAGCCTGCCTGCCTGGCCGAGAGAGGGGGCTGACAGGAGGGAGGAGAGCAGCCAAGAGCCCCCCCCCCTCCCCCCCCCCCTCCCCTTCTCCCTCCCCCTGCCCCCCCCCCCCTCCCCCTGACCCTCTCCACCCCCCACCACCCACCCACCACCATCACTACCACCACTGCCCTGCCAAAGGCACACTTGACAAACAGCAGAGCCCACTCACAAGTTTCCATGTGCAGATCTCATCAAGTCGCCGTGTGGTTGTAAAGGACGCTTCTCAGTTCCAGTCCTTGCCGAGGAATCCATCACTGTCATGTCGGCGTCAATGAATGTTGGAATAGTGAGGTGAGATCGGGCGGACAAATGTATTATACAATATGCATTTTGGCAGTGGATGGCTGGGCTCAGTGGAGATATTTTCCACTAGTGTTCTTGTTACAGGATTTGCTTCTGACTCATTTGTGAAGCACAGCTTTCTGAGACCCGGTCGGTTGTGGGAGCCCCGCACCATATCACACAGCCTCCTCAAACACCTGCCAGGTGTGTGTGTGTGTGTGTGCGTGTGTGTGCGTCTGTTCCCCTCGTCTCCTCATTTTGTGCTCAGCGTGGTTAGTCCAACTGTGGTTCTGTTATTACACTCTGCCCACAGACACAGGCACACATACTAACGTCCCATTAACAATGAGCACAGAGCGCAGGCCCACTGCTCACTGCGCAGTCAAGATGGCTGAAAGAGACAGCCGGGTGCTGTATTGTGTGCTTGTAAGGTGTGAATCCAAGAGAGTTTTTCGTTGGGTGTGTTATATTTGTTCTGCTTAAGAGTGGCCTTTATTTAAACTGATTTTGCAGATACAAATTGTTGTTTAAAAGGCAATCAAAATAGCAGTTTTAAAAGAGATTTTTGGAAATTGTTTAATTTCCAAGGAGTCACCGGGATTTTTTGGACTCTGAGTAAAATATTTGTGAGATGCTTTGGTATAACATTGGTAAAGAAATTTGTCTCAAGTGAAGAACAAATAGACCCACTTCCAGTCTGTGGCACTTTCTGTAACTTTCTGAGCTCTTGCTTTAGTTCTTTAACATCCGTCGAGTTATTGTGAAAGTTGTTCTTACGTCTGTGGATGGTTCCTCGTGCATCACTTATTACCACTTGAGATTTACTCTAAAGGAGAGACGGGGCGAAGGATTCATGAGCGCTGTGGAAGGAGCGAGCATGAGGGGGAGGAGACGGGAGGTGGGGTGGGGGGGTGGGGGGGGGGGGGGGGGGGGGGGGAGAGAGAAGCGCATCTCTTCATCGCAGGATTTTATCTCTGACTGTTTGACAGATTGCTAGAATTCAAAATGCAGCAGGGGCCTGTGATGTGGCAATAAAGCGCTTGCCTTTGATCCCGCCTCACTATTTTTTCTCCCCTGCACATGTGCACGTCAAAATCAATTAGATCAACTCTGAGGAGGCGAGGCAGCTGCGCATCCGCACAACAAACCTTTGCATCACCTTAGTTTACCAACAATCTGGTTTTATTCTCATTGTCAACTCACTGCAACCAACTCCAGCGCCGCCATCGCCTGCATACAACAAACTTCAAGGTGGGTAAAAGATGAAAAAGTACACAAATAGAATATCCATCTTAGCAGACCGAAAGGCGTGCTTACACCCTCGCCGCAGCTGTCAATTACCTACAAAAAAAACCCCTCTTTGATAAGAAAAATTTGAATTCCCCTCCCTCCCCACACTTGGAGTGGCTTTTTCAGATGTCGTAGCACTTATGAAAATTTTGTGACAGCATCAACAGCGTCTATTCCCCATTCAGCAGCATTAACTCTGTGCCATGTGTCTAACAAACGGAGGCCATTCTGGAGCCCTTAATGACAAGGCTGCTCCGCTCCTCTCCTCTCCCCCTCGCTCTTTTCAAATTGCTCTCTAAATGAAGTACAGCTGTGTGGACCAGGTGCTGCCATCCCCCTTTCAGAAAGAACAGGAAATTATGAAATCCCCAAATCCTTCACAAACGGCGGGGCAGGAGGGAAGGTTGGAGAACGTCAGAGCTCGGCTCGCCTGGTCTGTAGCTACATGTCTCTTGTCGGTGGATGATCTTTCACTTTGAGTTCTCTCCGTCCAACGCTCCGACCCACAACCCGCCACTGGTGGCTGTACCTTATCTACGCAGACCTTTTGGAGCAGCCCCATATGTGAGGTTGTTGGCAATTACTGAGTATTCCTTTTGTCCGAATTTTTGTCATCAAATGAACTGTGCTGACGGGTTTACGACTATAGTCTGATAAAGGGTTTTCAACAAAAACAAAACAAAAAACTGTCATCTTACCTCTTCCTTTTAATTTAAGGTTTTACTTTAAACACGTAATGAGAGAGAAGGCGGCTAACGCTCAGAGCTTTGTGTTTGTTCTCTGTGTTCTCCACAACAGAGAGCGCACAACTGCTGAAGTAGGCCTCCTTCTCAGGAGACTGTCAATGTGCAGCTGTCAATGTCTCCATAAAGCCCCATATCCATAATAGACAAAGCACTCATCAAGCCTCGGCTTCATCTGGCCTCCCAGATGCCCCATCACCAGGGGCAAATCCCATCCAGGACTGAGCGCGGCACCATGCAGCCAGATGTGAGCTGGCAACATGGCCGTGGGGTCAACACATGGCAAAGGTAGACCCAATAAATGAATTATACTCTGATTATCATAAATGTGGCATCTGAGCACGGCTCTTGTGTTGGAAGGGAAACGCTGGTACGTGCATCAGCTGTACTGCTGCCTCTCTAACAATCACGTGCACACATACACACACACACACACACACACGGTGTCATCATGCCGATGTGCAAATGAAAAGAAGGAACTCAAGAGTGTGTACGTTTTGTTGGTACCCATTTACATATTACTCAAACTTTGTGGAAGAAAAATGACATGGGGTAACATGATGAAGCCAAAACATATTTAGGATTCTCAGAATGATTCCATGCCATATGCCCTGTATTTGAACATAATTCCACAATGTTCTAGGTCGCTCCCCCAAAAATATTCTGTTTCGTCACATGCCAAAAAGACCTTTCCACCCCCGCCCCCCCCCCCCCCCCCCTCCCAACCCTCCCTTCCTCGGTTCGACACGTTTGCATGCGGTAGCCGGCTGCCCTGGCTCCCGGTCTTCCCCTTTAAAATGCCATGCCAACTTCAGAGGACCCAGGTGTATGGGTCCGTTATCAATTCCACTAACAAGCGTGCTTACTGGGATCACAGGACGCGTTGTGGCTTGCTTTTAAGTCCCCGTCTGTAGCCAAGGCTGACCTGAATTGGAGACATGCAGCCCCCTGCTGATAGCAGCCAACCTCTGATGGGCAGTCCCTCTCCCAGACTTGGCCAGCACTCCGCCTGGGAAGGAGGAGGGGAGAGAAGAAGAACTCTTTGAAATGCTGGAGTTCCATGAAGAATTGAGAAGCGGGACAGAATCAAAGGCTTCTGATATTGGAAAGGAAGAAAAAAATGAATCAAGACTTGGAGATGAGGAGAACGGGAAGATCGAACCCCCCCACCCCCACCCGAAACACGCCTGAATGCACAGGCTAGGTCACATGCACTGCGAACAAAAGAGGAAGGAATACTTATCCATCCCTTTTCTACAGAGGCCTTCACATGAAACCGCAGCTATACGGAGGACAGTTACGTCCAAACCAACAGTATTAACATCAATCGCCCTGGATTAACACTGTACCTTTTGAAAATGTCATCATTTTAAAAGCTTTAAAGCTTTTAAAGTATAATCATGTTCTCAGAAGGTAAAGTGTTGCGATTGTGTGTTTGCGTGCATTGTCTATATTGCTCTCGCCATATAACAGCTGTGTGAGAAATACTGTAGGTGTGTGTACTAAACGGGTGGATGTGGTAGAGAAGCGTCTCTAACTCAGCTGCCGCTTGTGTTGGTGGTGATGGTGGCAGCTGAAGGCCATTATGTCCAGGTGGCCTAGAGGATGCCGGGGCTTTACTGAGAGCCACACACACACACACACACACGCATCTAAACACGTGCATGCAGAGAAAGCTTCACAGCTGCTAGGGCCCACTACATGTCAATTAGGACAGCGGAGGATGCACGGGGACACGTGGACATTCACACAGCGCATGTATAATGGATGGTAGGTTGGATGGACTGTGTTCAGCTCTACCAGTAGACTGCATCCAGCAGTAGCGGTGTATAATAAAAAGATCACACACCCAGGGCTGGTGCTGGCAGGTGGATTTGACTTCATTTGATGTTTGAACACTATTTGTATGTATGTGTGCTCACAGGTACATTTTTACATGTGTATGATGTATATGTGGCTATTTCTGTTACGCTCACGCATACTCAAAACAAAGCAGGGAAAGGTGTGCATGGAAAGGTTGCCTGAGGAATAGAAGAAGTTAAATTGTTTTGGCAGCCAGTAATTCCCCAATTTCTACACTCATTTTCATACTTACCCGGCAAATACAAAAGCTAAATCACGCACCAATACAACAATTTCCAAGAGAAAAAAGTTCTTTGATGATGATAAGTTATGAAACCTTATGCGACTTTGGTATTTCTGAACATCCGAATTGTCCACCGTCATTTGTTGTTCTAATGCAACGTGAAGGTTCGTCCCCTCACAGAAACATTCCTTTTAAGGTCAAAGCAACTCAGAAGTTGCAAAAGCCAGCGCATTATGCTGAATACTCTCATGAAAATTACATGTAGTGGGGTGAGGGGTCACTCGAGCTTAATTCCGTTTTTCATGTTTTGTTTCACACTAGCCAAGCTGTGGGTGTTTGTGTGTGAGGCGATGTTTTCCATTGGCCTTGACAGCGCACGGTGTAATTGGCTCAGTAAGGTGATTCAGTAATCGCCTGAGTGACACCTTCCCCGCTACATTTTGACATTGGAGGTGGAGGAGGATGCCGTGGGCTTCAAGTGCCAAGAGAGCTAACCTTGTGGGAAAAAACCAAATTTAAAGAAGGGAGCTGGGGAGGAGACCTGCATCGATCAGTGTGTTTGCATCGTGTAATAATAAAGTTACAAAGGACGGGCTATCCGCTCTGACCTCAAAGGCTTGAATCGTGGGCTGCGTTTATAAGGTCATCTAATTTCATTATCTGTCCTCGTATTTTCTTTGTCGGCCTACTTTTTTCTCCTTCACGTCCCTCAGACTCTAAACTTTCACGCCTATGGATCATCAGTTCTCCTGTCCTTCTCTTCTTCACCCCTCCATCCTCATCATCCCCTCCCCTTCACTCATCCACTTAACTTCTCTTCTCCCCTTTCTTCCGCCTCCTCCGCTTCCTTCTCCTCCCTCTTGCTCCTGGCGTCGCTCATGGAGAGGAGGAGCAGCCAGCGCTGTTCTGTTCCTCAGGACTGTCCTCCTCCTGCAGAACACAGATGGTTATTATGGAGCTGCACATAAATTGATTATGTTGGAAATTAACTGTTGCTGTCAAAGGCAGCCGCCAACCTGTCCCAGTGTGTCCCTGTGCCCGCTGATGCATAGGATCCAGCTGATGGACCAGATGTTTGCACAGTGCGCCGCTCCTTTTAAGGTCAGCACAAAAGTGGTATGGGGGCTCTCTGATCTCCATCTCTTTGTACTTTCAGCCTGTGCCGTCTTTCCTCTTGACATTTTCAGCAAGTTAAAATGTGGGTTTTCAAACGGGGGACTGGACGGTTGTGAGGCTGCAGTGGTCGGTGCGCTTTTGCCACAATTGACAAAATTGTCTGAATTAATTGAAAATCACTTGCAAGGTGACAATCTTTATCTTTTCCTCACGAGAAGGTCTCGCGATTCTGTTTTGTTGACCGACTCTGTGTGTGCAGGAATGGTGTGACCTAAGGTCGGAGGCTCCCGCTACGAAACATTCAATCAAATGGGTGGTTGAAGTGGGCCTTATGCTTGCGCCAAAACGCCATGTAGTCTCTTCAAAAAAAAAGAAAGCAGCATGCCAAGAGTCTCTAAATGCCATCCCTAAGTAGGACTGTCTTCCAGCAGCAGCTGATTACAGGTTGGTCTAGATGAGCATGATGGGTGACTCCTGGCTGGGGCCTCGGGGGGACGGGCAGCACAATGCCCAACTCAGCACAACGTCAGGTCTTAGGAGTGTTCCTACATTGTTTTCCAGGCCTGACCTTGATTCCAGGCCCACTCCTGCATGTTTCCGTATGCATGGCAGAGTACGCGGGGCTGCCAAAATCTGAGCCAAACAGTGAAGAGACACACGCGCGCGCACACACACACACACACACAGACACAGACACATGAGTGAACACACACACAGACGTTGAGCCAAATCCCATCAGGAAGGTTAACTGAATAAGTTGTGTCATACGTATAATGGATTAGAAACACATTAGAAATTAATTATGTGGACAATTATCAAGATATTTAAATATGCCGTACAGCATATTATGCACATAATACCATTATTCTAGGATTTCTTTTTTCCTGCCTGTGTCACTACATTGCAAACACATCCCTATTTTTAAAAAGAAAAGTTTGGTTTTGTTTCATGTAGAGTTTTGGTTTGATTTTTTTTTTTCTCGACACCAAACTTCTTCTCTGATGCACCTCCACTTTGGCATCAGATGTGGTGAGACATCTCCAGTGAAAAAGGCTCTTTCAGCATTAAATTAGTGCCGCTCAGAAGACGAGATCACTTCGAGAACCTTTCTGGTAAAAGCTGTCGGATGCTGTCAACAGCTTTTAGGCAGAATAATCCTTGGTGGTCAGCTAACCAACAGAATCCCATAACAGGCCAGGCATAGTGACATGAATATGAATGTCAGCAGGTGATAAACAGAGTGGATTTCTGGGACGTGTGACTGTTTGCGACACATACCCCTCACACCCCAGATGCAGGCGAACTGGAGAGGCTGCCACTCAATCTGAGGACATCTGAGCAGCTAGCAGCAGCAGTCTGACTGATAGAAAAACGGACTCATGGGGAAACTTGCAGGACGTACGGGCAGAAAATGACTGTGACCCTAACCCTGCAAATGGAATGATGTTAACTGACTCAAAGCCACCCGAGCATCAGCACCACACAGCGCTGCGTGGTTCCTCTACATCGCCAGTCTGTGCTGTGTCTTTGAGTACTGTTCATTCTTGCTGATCAAGCAGAACAAGCGTAGCTGAGGCTGTGCTACATTTCTGCACGGCATATTAATTATGGTTTTTGGTATGGACATATTTGAAGAATTGTGTGTTCTTTTACAACATATTCGAGCATAATATCTTTCAACAACCAGAGTGAAAAAACATAACAAAGAAAAAAAGAACTCAGGATTTCAGAGCAATGTGCGTCCATTGTTACCCAACTTAGATTATAAGAAAGAGGAGACAGCAGTATTTCTGGTGATTTACAATCCTCTGTGTGAATAAAACGTAGGAATCTCCTTTTCTTCTCATCTCTATCAGACTGGAACACCTTGGGTTGATTGGAGCCCAGAGGTAGCCACAAGCTCAATCAAAATGTTCCACGTTAAAGTCTGTGTGTGTGTGTGTGTGTGTGTGCGCAGGCATGCGTGTGCATATTCTAGTGCACTGAGTGTGTGTGTGCGTACTGCGTATCTTCATGCATGTCTGTGTGGGTGCGTGTCCGGTAGTGGTGGGAGATATTTTCCAATCACCGCTCTGCCGGTTTCTCATTGTTCTGGGAAGCTGTTTGCCACTCTGCACAATTAACAGTATTATCTGTACCTAGCCCAGTCAGCCAGCCAGTCCTCGGGTCATTGTGTTCCCGTCAGGGGTGAGTGCTCCTGGCGCTGCGTGTGACGCCTGCTCTCCCCCCCGACCCCCCCCCCCCCCCCCCCCCCCCCGACAGTAAGGACAGGCTTGGCTAGGCCCAGGTGGGACGTGCTGGCATTTGGGCAATGTCCGCTGCGGGTGGGAAGGGGTTGACGGGGAGGGGAGGAAAGTGGCCTCGGCAGCAGAGACCTGGTGCCTTTGCCCATCCAGAACTCCAGGAAAGGGGTGAGGAGGGGTGAAAGGGTGAGGATCGGAGGCCCCTGGGGGCCACCTTTGTGTGCCCCGAGCATCAAACTCCATCTGGTCACTCAGCAGAGAGGACAGCGCCTGTGACAAGCATGCGTTTAGAAAACAGAGCCTCCTCAAAGCTTTTTGGTTTTCCCTGTTCCTCTCCCTTCAAATTCAGTTATATTTCTCCTCCTCTGACAAACATTTGAAAAATGTGAAGGAGAGAACGGACATTGATAAAAAATGTGTATTCATGTTCAATGTGGAGGTACTTGGAGTACCATTTTTTTCTCTACTACAAAACCTTATATCTGTCTTATCTATTGTATGTAGTCTTTATAGAAATTAAACACCCATACGTATGATGTAAGATATGAGCAATTTTCAGAGAAACACCAAATTCAAAAATGTACAGAAGAAGAGAGAAAATCTTAGTGAGCACAACAAATCAAGAACAGTAGACAGAAAGGGTAACATCTAACTGCTGTGGTTTTGTTTATTATCTGTTCACTACATTCAATTTGAAACAACCCTATTCATTTCCAGTACAGTGAAGGATAGTAAATCAAAAGGCAAACACTCACATTGAGCCTTTTAACCAAATTTGTGCGTTATTTGATTTGATGATGTAGTCTCCTCTCATGCAAATGTCATATTAGCATACCACTGGCAATCTAAAGGACTAAAGCCCTCTATCTCGGTCCCTCTTTCTCTTGCTTCCTCCCGGCCTCTCTCACCGCTGACCTCTCTGGCCTCCCCTTTGATGAACTCATGAATTCATTGCCCTGGTTCTCGGGCCCTCCTCTTCCCCTCCTGCTCTTTACCCCTCTTCCCTATGCTGTATAATTGACTCAGCTGCAGCCTTTGTGATATAATAGCTAGCTTACCTGGCAGAATGACATTTCACAGGCTCTAAGCCACCATAAAGCTAATTGTTCTACAGCGAGAGGGAGAGAGCAGTGTGTATGTGTGTGCAGCTGATGATAAGAGGAGAGCTGTCGCTCCATTTGTGCTGTATAGGCCAACGGAGGGTTAGAAGTGACATTTATCTCCACAGCGCGCCTCAGACAGAGCCGTGGCCTGATGCACTCTCTCCGTGTCCCCAGCCTGCCCTTCCTCACTCCTATTTGGTCTCTTTTACCGTTATAGCTTAGTTTCTGTTGCTTTATTCCTTTTTAATAATTGTTGCGCATGGGTGTGAATGTAAGTAGTTAAATACCAGCTCTAAACATATACGTCATCCTGTGGCTGGAGTTGGCGTTCAAAGCATTTAGCATAATGTAGAGGGAAAAGCATAAATATACATGTTTATGGATGGGGAAGGCAGGTGGTGCTGTTTGCCCTCTCCATCTGTGTTCTTTTAAATTAATATATGGTATTAGTCAATTTGTTCCAAACAAATATCACTTACCAAATAAGGCACTGCTGTTTTAGGGAAATAGAGAACACAGCACCGAGGAAATTGAGCCCTCAGTCATCTTTGATGTTAAATTTAAATGTCTTCCAGAGATTTTGTTGAGGGTAAATTGGACTGACTTGAATCATCAACATGAATTATCCTCCAATTTCGGTGTTTTCCAGACTCTGTGAAAGGAACAAGAAGTATTGCCGCACATTGGTGTTACGGTTTGCATTAGGTTGATAGTAGCTTTGTCATTTGCTTAGCGACTGGGCTTTGATCTTCTGGTTTCTAATTACCTGAGCATTTATTCATTCCATTATAAAACATTGCTGGCCGCTTAGATTTTTATAAATTTGAGTTGGCAATCTGGATTGGTCTTTAATATGAAGCTTTCTGGTAACAACTTAACAGGAGGTAAATATATATATATATATATTTTTTTTTTTTTGCAGGGATTTTACTTCTCACCTTGTTGCAATGATGTATACGTCTACTCCAACGTGTGTTAGTACACTGTGACATCAATGTTGGGTGTGAAATTGAGTGTTAATGAGACTCATTTTCAATACTGGGTAATGGCCAGAGGTTCCTTGTGCATGGCTCTGCACTAACGGGAGAAAGATGAGAATTAGTATATAAAATCCCATACAGGTTGTAGCTTTGGTTGTCATGGGATACCAGAAATCCAAAATCAAAATGTGTCCTTACCTTTTGATCAGTGCTTGGTTACAGTTTCGGTGGTTGACGTCCTTCCCTTGTGTTTTTGTGCATTCTAAAATGTGTTACTCGTACTCCTCTGTGGCTCTGACTTAGGTTAATGTCCTGATAATAAGAATAAGACATTCTCGTTCATTGTTACCCAGTGTATCTCGCTCATTGTTACCCAGTGTATCTCGCTCATTGTTACCCAGTGTATCTCGTTCATTGTTACCCAGTGTATCGCGTTCATTGTTACCCAGTGTATCTCGCTCATTGTTACCCAGTGTATCTCGCTCATTGTTACCCAGTGTATCTCGTTCATTGTTACCCAGTGTATCGCGTTCATTGTTACCCAGTGTATCTCGCTCATTGTTACCCAGTGTATCTCGTTCATTGTTACCCAGTGTATCGCGTTCATTGTTACCCAGTGTATCTCGCTCATTGTTACCCAGTGTATCTCGTTCATTGTTACCCAGTGTATCTCGTTCATTGTTACCCAGTGTATCTCGTTCATTGTTACCCAGTGTATCTCGTTCATTGTTACCCAGTGTATCTCGCTCATTGTTACCCAGTGTATCTCGTTCATTGTTACCCAGTGTATCTCGTTCATTGTTACCCAGTGTATCTCGCTCATTGTTACCCAGTGTATCTCCCTCATTGTTACCCAGTGTATCTCGTTCATTGTTACCCAGTGTATCTCGCTCATTGTTACCCAGTGTATCTCGCTCATTGTTACCCAGTGTATCTCGCTCATTGTTACCCAGTGTATCTCCCTCATTGTTACCCAGTGTATCTCGTTCATTGTTACCCAGTGTATCTCCCTCATTGTTACCCAGTGTATCTCGCTCATTGTTACCCAGTGTATCTCGCTCATTGTTACCCAGTGTATCTCCCTCATTGTTACCCAGTGTATCTCGTTCATTGTTACCCAGTGTATCTCGCTCATTGTTACCCAGTGTATCTCGCTCATTGTTACCCAGTGTATCTCGCTCATTGTTACCCAGTGTATCTCCCTCATTGTTACCCAGTGTATCTCGTTCATTGTTACCCAGTGTATCTCGCTCATTGTTACCCAGTGTATCTCGTTCATTGTTACCCAGTGTATCTCGCTCATTGTTACCCAGTGTATCTCGTTCATTGTTACCCAGTGTATCTCGCTCATTGTTACCCAGTGTATCTCGCTCATTGTTACCCAGTGTATCTCGCTCATTGTTACCCAGTGTATCTCGCTCATTGTTACCCAGTGTATCTCGTTCATTGTTACCCAGTGTATCTCGTTCACTGTTACCCAGTGTATCTCGTTCATTGTTACCCAGTGTATCTCGTTCATTGTTACCCAGTGTATCTCCCTCATTGTTACCCAGTGTATCTCGTTCATTGTTACCCAGTGTATCTCCCTCATTGTTACCCAGTGTATCTCGTTCATTGTTACCCAGTGTATCTCGTTCATTGTTACCCAGTGTATCTCGTTCATTGTTACCCAGTGTATCTCGTTCATTGTTACCCAGTGTATCTCCCTCATTGTTACCCAGTGTATCTCGTTCATTGTTACCCAGTGTATCTCGTTCATTGTTACCCAGTGTATCTCGTTCATTGTTACCCAGTGTATCTCGTTCATTCGTTACAGAGTCTGACAACACACTCAGAGAGCAGGGACCTGCCGCTGACACGTTTTGTATCGATTGGTCTCTCTGACGTACAGATAGCCCTGTCTAGAGTTTCATCGGGCCGAGCGAGCGACGGAACGAGATGGAGGGATGAATATAGAGAAGTGAGGGGGGAGCGCAGCTGCTCAGCAGTACAGGAAGATACATTTCCTAATGGGAACACATTGTTATTGATTCCAAGTTTGAATGAGAGCATTGATTTGATTGAACAGTCATTACATTGTGGCCCGTAACAACTCTAATATGATCAAGCTAAAAGCATGTCTAATGGTATCTTCCTAGAGAGGCACTTTTCAGAGTGCGTGTTTAAAAATATGCATGTTCACTTCTGGCCTAGAGTCAGATGACTTGAGCTTTAGTGCATTTTAGTGCATTTTTGCTTTACTTTTGACAGGCAGATGCTAAACTTTTCCATTTTTCTACAGTCTTTATGCTAAGCTATTTGAATTACCTTGCAGGACTAGCTTCAAACATGCTCTTCTCGTCTAAGTTTAACCAACCCTTGTAACCTTGTTAAATCACCTTTGCTTATTTAGGATCCATCACTGCATCTCTATTTACAAGAGTTCGCAAAACAAATGTGGAATGAAGTTTATAGACCGAAAAATGCTAAACAATTCTATAAAAAGACACTGCTAGCTTAGTCAGAAATCGAAATGTAATATATACGGCAATGCCACAAACTTTTAGTCAAGTTTTAAGTAAACATTGCCATGTGACTCCTCTCATTTTAAATATATGGCAACACGTCAGACCACTTTGGCATGTTTTGCTGATGCATGTACGCCTGCCTCTGTGTTGAACAGACTGTGGGATGTCACTGAAGCGTCACTGGGTTTCTTCTGCTCTGTTCCTGTTAAAAAACCCACCCAGGCCCACCCATCCAAGATGGCTTCTCCGCTTCCCACTTAGAGAAATAGATGGAGTGTTTAAGTGTTTTTGTCGAGTCAAATGGCACCAGGCAGATGACTGCATGACATTACCATAACTTACCCTGATCCAGGCTGTCAGGGTGGATCATCGGCAGGTCTGTTTTCCCGGGCCCAGCGGAGCACCCGCCAGCTCACAGGCAGGTGTGGCAGTCCGCCGTCACTCTTCTCGGGTTCCCGCGCACGTTCAGACTGCTGCCAAGTTCGGCCAAGTTTTGTTTGTTTGTCTGCCGCAGGCTCGTCGGTGGCGAAGTTAGCTCCGCTTCCTCCGCTCCGGTGACGGCTGAGGAGCGTTGAGTGGCACTCTTCCTTCAGTCAGTCTGTCAGTCGGTCTGTCCGTCCCCACCTGTCTCCCCCTGCCAAGGCTTTCAGAGGGCTGCCTGCACAAATCTGTCAAGCAGATGGGGTGGGCCGGCTTCTTACATGTCACTTGAGGGACGCCCAGGCAACACAATCTGCGGCCCACAATGCAGTGTGTTTTGAACCTTGCGTGGAGCGCAAATGGAAAATCGATGCAGTGCCACGAGCGGCCCAGATTCTCTGAAGAAGCCCTCTGTATCCCGCTTGTCTGTGCCTACCTTCTGCCGGGCTCTTTTAGAAGAACTCTGCATCTTTTATTTATCCCTTGAAATAAGGCTGGACCCTGACGAGAGCGTAGGCTGCACACACACACACACACACACACACACACACACACACACACACGTATACACAAACACAAATGGGCCTCCTTCTGTTGCGGAAAAGTCGGCAATTACGGAGAGAGAGGGGAGGGACAGTTGGGATTTGCATATGTCGTTGAGAGAAGAAACTACATCTCCCACAAGGCCCGGCAGTGGAAATGAACCAGCTGTCCATGGTTTGTAGATCAGATCCCATCCTCTTGATTACGAAATCACAGAATAATAAGGACCAAAAAGTTGCGGGCCACACTGTTTGTTCCTCCTTTGTTGTTCCCTAGAACAGAAGTTCTTTGGCTTCCGCTGCCTCCGAGCTGTTTGCCATGTGCCAATGTTTGGTGCACTGTGCTCCACTTGTTCTCCTTCTCACAAAGAAAAATCTGAAAGCTCCAGCCCTGCCCCTCAATAGCTGTCATGTGAACTCCCGCCTTTTGTTTAATTTACATTTTGAGGCACAGCCCATCCATTCCCCCCCTCATCGTGCGGCCCCCCGCCAACAGCACCACCACCACCACCACCCCACCACACCAACTGGCTTCATCAAAAATGCAGAGTTCAAACTAATTAGTGACATTTGGCCATTTGTGAGGGTTTTTTCCCCTCTTCAACCTCAGCTTCTGTCATGGCTCATGTAGGACGAGAATACTTTCCATCAGTATGAAAAATTATAAAAGTTCCATGTTAGCAACACAAATTTCATTTCTCCCGCTAGGTCTCTGCTGATCCGAGTGAAGAGCTAACGTCATGTTAACAAAAGTACACTCAAATTGGACTGAATAAGTCTTGTAAAAGTATTCATGAATTTGCTCCTAAAATATCTTTTTGAAAAAAACTACCCTAACTCAACAATACATTAAATACCAATTTAACATTCATAGACACAAACCACACAATTTCATTACGACTATTGTATTTGTATGTATTTGTTATGCAAATGAACAATATTGAAGGGCCTTTAAGTGAATTGTAAATTTAGCTTTTGTTGCGGGAGACATCTGTCCCACTAATTAAAAATAGCTCTCAGTATGAAGGCAAACATCTGTATGGACAACAATGAATGTATTATGTGATAAACAATGACATGGAAGCTAGTATTGATGTTTAAAAAGAAGCGTTTACAGAGGTGTGCAATCTCGGAATTGGAGGAAACTCTATACTTAGACACAAGGCTTCGCTGCTTGACTCGACCAGTGTATTGATAGTTTGAAGGTGCACATGATACTCAGACATTCTCTGTGCTGCCATAGTATTTCTACAGTGACGGAGAGAGAAGGGTTTTTGCATTTGAATAACCTTTTTCTACAGGGAGACTTATTAGCTCAACCACAATGCATTTTTGCATTGCACAAGTTGACTATCTCAGTTTATAAAAGGATACGTGCAACATGAAGTGACATTAAAGCGTTCACGATCAGTATTTTTTAAGCATTGGTTTTACATTGACGGATTGTATAGAAACTGGAAATACAAAAATAACTGCTAATACTGTTCAAACATACCTTGCACCTACATGACCTACATCGTAACTAGCAGATGTTTGAGTAAGGAACTTCTTTTCTATCTTGTGTGACACGTCAACCTTTAATTAATATGTCAGTGTTACGTTCAGTTTACTAGTCATCCGAGGTCTTACTCAGCTTGTGAAAATAATGGTGTGATCTTTCCTGCAGTCCAAGCGTGTCCTATCCGGACATCTTGTCCTCGGCGGCTGCAGTCTTTAACTTTCTTTTACATTCTGAGGAATCCAAGACTAAAGGAAATCCTCATCCTAATGCAATAGATCATTGATAGTTTTGGCATCCACTACTAAGATGGTGAGCATTTCACGCAGACTCAGCAAAGCATTCTTCTAATGTAGCAGCTGTATGGACCTGCTGTATACCTGCTACGATGATCAAGTTGCAGTCATGACTGTCGTATCCCCCCCCCCTCGAGATGCTCAACTCAAGCTGGGACTTCAGTGGTGTGTCTCTACAGTTGATTTAGCAGGAGTATTACGCAATGTGAGAGCACCCCCGTCGGCTGGCTGACTAGAAACGAGTCACATGGTGTCAAAAAGCGTCACTAACCTTCACCAACAGTGGAGTACTGGTGTGCATACTGCTGTCGGCTTCCATTCTACTCTAGATTGTTGCTGCTTTCATCCACAGATTTTATATCTGTGGAATTGAGAAATAAAAAAAACTTTGCCTCAAGGCGGAAAGTTTCTGCCAAACTTCCTTTGACTGCTGTGTTTCTTGCAGAGTTTGGGTGAGATGGGAGCACTTGAAAATGAGCGAACAGCAGAACACGGTGAGGAGTGGAGCCGTGCAGGTGAGGAGGGGGTTGGCTAAAAAAAAAAAGCTGACAACGTTAATATGGATCCAAAAAAAGGAGAGTGCAACCTGGCAGTCACTCAAATCCTGCACCTGCACCTTTATAAAACAAGCTCTCCGGTGTGCTTCCCTGGCTCCCTCTCTTTGTTTTTGGCCTGCCCCCCCCAGCCCCCCCTTTCTCTTTCCCTTCCATGTACTCCTTGCCTTGGGGCGTTGTCATTTTCATCACGTTTTCTTTACCCCGTTTGCTCTTTGTGTGTGCGCGTGCGTGCGTGCGTGTGTGTGTGTGTGTGTGTGTGTGTGTGTGTTAATTGCGGCCATCCTTGGGGAAGGAGAGAACGATGAGCAGGACCTGTATGAACGCAGCCGTGCCAGGTTCTGTGGTACGACTCAGCGTGGAGCTGCAGACACCTGGTCTGCCTGAAGGGCAAGTGGAAGGTAGACTCGCCTTTCCTGTTCGCCCTCCTTTTGCCCTGCCTAGGCTTTCTATTCGACCTCTCTCTCTCTCTCTCTCTCTCTTTCTTCTTTCTCTCCCTCACTTTTACACACACTTTCTCTCTGTCTCCTCTCTCCTCGAGCTCGGAGAAAACAGCTGCTGTACAGCCTGTGCACAGGCATCCCACCTTACCGGCCCGGCCTGTCCCATCAATCACGAAACACTCACCACTGTTTGTATGGACAGTGAGCTAGGGGGAAAAAAAGAGGAACATAGAACTTTGTGGGTCAATGTCTTTGAGAGAATTTATCCAGATATTTTGCTTTTTATGTATTGGCATTAATTACTATTAGGTGAATGCTGTGATCTGGCAATGCGGTTAAACCATATTACTTTCAGCTAAAGCCAAAATAAAGTAGACTATTCTTGAAATGCAATATCCCAATCAACACATAGACTAACTGTGTTGTTAAATCAGTCGATTTCATCTGGGGCCGCCAGCAGCTGGTTAGCTTGGGGTTACTTGGGGGGTATGTGGCGAACACATCTCGCCGTCCCAGGAAATGACTTTACCTCAAATGACAATGTGCTTTCTTTAGTTTCAGTAGCTAAGTTTAACATTACGTGAGCTATGACTTGTCGATTGAGGATCTTTAGCTGTTCTTTATTACATGGGAAAGGGCCAGGCTAGCTTTTGTCCCCTTTATAACAGACATGATTCTTTAAGCAAGGTGAGTCATGGAAATACTACAAAAGGACGACCTTTTTGCAATAAGCTCAATTTAACTGTATACTTTAGCACAGACTCACCCTTGGACAGAGCATTTCCCCAGAGTCATATCCGTTGGGATTTTGGTCAAATCACATCTGTAAAATCACCACATTTCACATATTACTGATAACTCAAAAACTGGTCTGTGATGTATGTCCGTCACAAGTGTGGCCTCGATTGATAGTCTGCGGTGCTTCTCGCTTTGTCACTGCTCCTTGGCCTTTCCTCTCAACTTTGACATTCACCATCAGCTTTGTGGCCATATGTGCACATGGTGGTTGAGTGATGAAAAGTTGCCCGTTTTCCTATTCAAGTCTGACATATTGAGGAATGGAAAGATGCTCGTGGAGTGCTTGTGGGCAACGACAGTGACATACGGATCTCTCTCTCTCTCTCTCTCTCTCTCTCTCTGTCTCTTACACACACAACTCTTGGTCAGCAGCACAGATGAGTTCTGGGAAAACAAGCAGCTGCAGAAGGAGGAAAGGACCATAAGGCCGGACCGCTTGCCAAATTTCATCATCTATTATGGATTGCCTAAGATGCACACGCAACTTCAACCGGGGGCATTTCTCAGATTCACCTGCCATCGCAAACCTGCGTGCACACACATGCATGCTCACGGGCACACCTGACGGTTCATAATCATCTTCTTAAAGTGTAGTTTGTAAAGAGCAAAACCTTATTTTTCTAGTAGCAAAATACAATATGAGCATTTGTGGTTTCTTTATTATGTGCTCATCATTTACTGCATGTACTATATATACGGATTGAATATTCCTCGCTTGCATTGCTGTTTACAGTGTCCTTTTCTACACGACCACTAGGGGTCGCCAACGTAAGGCATTTTACATTACGCACACGGGACCAGACCATACACATGTCCAGACACATAGCCACCATGTTTGTGAAGGGCAAGAGAACAACAGCTCAGTGGGCTACCTCACACAAGAAAAAAGTGCGATTTGTAGTGTATAAAATTTGATGAGCATTAAGCAGCCATGAATCTCAGCTGTCATAGGAAAAGAGTCTGTTACTCTCTAAGTGATAAAGCAAAATACAACTTGACTTCACTGTAAGCAATGGTCACTTTGGTGTTTATAATGAATCCAATGCGATTTGTCTGCATATGTTTGTAGTGAGCTCATCCTTTGGTCTCACACATTGATGAGATGTTCTCAGAAGGATTTTTGAAAAATGAAATCAGTTTGTCAACTACTACCTCAAACATACCTCAGATGCCTTCTGGGCCTCAATAACACAATCACTAGACCCCTAGTTAGATTCTTGGTCTCATCTTGGGTAAGGGAAATGGGATAAATTGTTGTTGTGCCTGTTTGTGTACCTTTTCAGAGGGAGCACTCTGGCAGGCACCGTTACCGCCCAGCAGTAAATGGCCTTGTAAATTACAGTGCAGGGGTAATAAAGCCAGATTTGTATATCACCGGGAGTGGAGACAGTGTCGGTCTTGTAAATTTAATCAAACAGCAGGTGCAAAATCAGGTCATATGGCTTTGATGTGCCCCATGTGAGAATGACAACCAAACAAAGATTCTAATACAAGCAGCATTTACATATTTCTGCATGCGGCGGGGCGCCTTGTACGGAGGTAGGGGAGCCTCGCCCATCACCTTGTAGTGTGTTAAATCCCCAAATTAAAAAGGATTCAAATTAGCTGTCACCTTCTATTTTAATAGATCCCCGGCAATATAAATGGTTAAGCGCTTCAAACAGAAACCTCGTTGCACGTCGAGGGTGTGCATTATCTCAGACATTATCAACACCTTGGGCTGCAGGAAACACTTTCCGACTAATTGGCTCTTATTGCCTGCCTACTGTACATTACACAACATCAGAACCAGCCCATTAGAATGCAATTAAAATACGTCTCAGGAACTCCAGTTAAACAAGACGCGACATCCAGCTAAAGCAAACGCCTGCAGTAGTATAGAGTTTTTTTTTTTTTTTTTTTGCCAACTAGATTTGTGTTTTTAATATAGATCTCCGTCTGGCTGATGTGCACTGAAGCCAAAAATCATCCTCTTATGGCTGTGCTTGACCTGTGACACTGTCAACGTAATGTCTGGGCTCCAGAAGGCCCGTTTCTGTGCGTTGCTTTCAGCTCACTGCCAGGGAGCTCACCAACGTGTCAATGGCATCAGTTGACCTGACGGCAACACCTTGGCTTGTTTCTTTTTCTTTTTTTTCTTTTTTTTCCCCGTGTGTTGGGAGGCAGTGGTTGATAATTACCACCTAGGATGTAGCCATCTGTGCTGCCCTTTCACGGCCTGTTAAGCTCGCTTTTCAGAAAAGTTTACTGTTGACAGAGGGCACGGGAAAAGGAGGGAACGCCGGAGAGCGTTAAAAAAAAAAAAAAGAATGCACGCTCGAGCAATATTAAAGGCAGCGCTAAGGAGCTGATTTACAAGCAGCAGGTGGAGGAGGACGAGGCAAAGGAGGAAGAGGAAATACGAAAGCTCGCACTTAAGTACAATTAGGGAGCATTGGCGCATTCACGCCAGGTGGAAGAGAGCCTTCTCGGTGTGGAGTCAGTCCCACAGTGACCTCACACAGGTTCCCGGTCCCAGAGTGAATACTTTCCACTTGTTCCAGCTCTGTAACTTCTCATCAAATCCGCCCATCACTCACAGCTGCCTCTTGTCGTAACCCGTGAGGGACACATGTGCTCCTGCCACGAGGCAGCGGTTATCACTCGAGCTGTCGGAGATCTGTCACCGTGGCACGATCTATGTGGAAACCTTTGCTGTCAGAAACCTGTCAAATTTCACAGAGGCTTTAATGAGAAAAAGCAGAGTTGAAAACCACAGGCGCAGGCGTGCGTGCGTGTGTGTGTGTGTGTGTGTGAGCGCAAGACATACAGAAAGATGAGGGAACAGGTGCATGGCTGGAAGCTGTGGTGGCGGTGGGAGGAGCAGTAGGGGCTCAGAACAGTACATCATCTCTGATGGCTGAAGGTTCCAGTCCCACTAATCACACACACATCAACAGCCAGTGACTAAAAGACACGGCACTGACGGTACGGAAGGAGCAGCAAAACCATTTTGAAAAACTCCTTTTTGAATTTCCAGACAAAAATACTTTATTTCATTTCATCTGTAGAATCATGTGTTTGAAAAAGAAAAAAAATCAATTTGCTGTGTTTGTGTTTCTTGCCAAACCAAACACCAATAGAACATGAAATCATTGTTTCTCTACTCCAAAAGCAAGTCCCTCAGGCCTCCTTCTTCTCACCAGGCTGTCCCGACGGGCCTGGCAAAGGCTGAGGAGGCTCAGGTGAACGACCCCAGGCAAATTCTCCCCGATAATATCGGAATCGTGGTGGGAGATTGGGGAGTGAGAAGGAAAAAAAAAAGGCAAGTGGAGGAGGAAAGCAAACACGGGTTGTTTAAGGTGTAGAGTATGGCAGGAGGGTAAGTGGAGCCAAGCTGAAGGCGAAAGGTCGAGGGAGTATGTGATGGACAGGAAGAGAGAAAGACCCTCTGACAGACCGTACACATCTTCAACACAATCTCAAACTGTCCCGATTCTGATCAAGAAACTCGGATAAAAGGAAAGAATTTAGAGTTTATTATCAACTGATGACATGCGCTTGGACTAGATTCGTGATTGAGGGCCCCGAACAACAGCGAGATGATTCCCTGTGCAGACCTGGTGGTGCTAATGAGGCTGATTGATTGATGAGTAGACGAGGCAGATGAATCTGAGAAGACCGGGCGAAGATATCATGATTGACATCCCCCAAACAATGAGGGCAAGGAACTAATGACATAGAATTTTAACGTTAATAAGTTGTAGTTTTTGAAGAATCATATTCTTTGATTAGTGACTTATCTACATCAACAACAACAACATTATTTCCTGGCAACCTCCCGAGAGGAAACTGAGTTTTAGAGGTGCCGTGTGGTGGATTTGTCTTTTGTACTTTTGGTCATGAGACAGTCCAGCTGTTTCTTTCTGACGTCAGTTCTTCTGCTCTACGTTTCCTCCCAACAAGATTAAATCGATGTTCTCCGAGTCAGTGCTATTTAGGTGAAGTACTTCCCGAACACCGTGCACTCTTTTTGTTGTTGATTCTGACCGGCCAGAGCCTTGTCTTGTCAAACCGCGGGGCGTTAATGGAAGCTAATATGTGCACGCAGGCCTGAGGGACACGACTACATGCTGGGATTAAATACAGATCAGAGGGGGCACCGTGCCATCTCGTGTCAGTCAATGGCTGACGCGCGGGCCGCTGGTCGCAATTAGGGGTCCTTAGTGCTGTGTGTGTGTGTGTGCGTGCGAGTATGAGCAAATGCAAATCTTCCTTTATTAACCCTTAACTCCGCATCTGGAACAGGCAGGGTGCTTTTAGATTAGAATGTCAATGTGTGTTTACTTGTATCTTGCCGTCCGCAGGGGCCAACATGTCAGAGACGCCGCTCGAATGGACAGCGATGCTCGGGTGGAACAGAAGACAGAAAGTTGCTGAGTACAGGGCTGAAGACGGCCCCTCAGTGACACACGAGCCAACCAATAGCATACAGAGCGAATCCCGACATTTGACCCTGGGCCTTCAAATGATGTCGCGCCGGGGACTTTGTGTCTCTCGGTTGTCCGTGTGGGCACTTGATGATTGACAAAAAGGCGGAGAGGTTTTAACAGCTCTCTAGTTCCCTCTTCTGGCAAACAAATGTACCATTAGCATCACGTTACTTGCAACTCAACTAATGAGTTCTGCTCATTACGCGACACAGTGCTCGTGAGAATTTACCTCCAGGATTCCTGCACGTGCTAAAAGGCCTCTGTCCCAGCTGTCAATGCTAACGAATCTGAGTACGATGAAGGCATCGGTCCAAAAAGACTTGCCTTAATATCTGCAACATGTTTTAGTATTACAGCTGATTTAAGAAGTGTTTTCAAAGGCCTCATCTCTTATCTTCTCATCCTTCTCCTCCTCACTTTTGTCCTGTCGGCAGCACACTCCTGCTGGCCTCTCTGTCCGTCTCTCCATTTCTGTTCCAGCCCCCTCCCACCCACCCTCCCCTCCTCTCTTCAGCCCTGATTCATGCTCAGTTTGGAGCAGATAACACATCAACTTCAACGCCGAAACCGCCAACTCTGTCACCATCATGCCCACAGATGGCAACTTCCTGTGGTCCTGCCCGGTGATTGGTGGAGAGACTTCCAAAGAGAGAACAGCTGGTGAGGGATGATGCATCACCGAGCGTTTGCACTTTCATTTTCAGGGTTGTCTTGTTAATCCTCCCGATCCAGCATCTGGCAGGAAGAGGACACAAAAAGCGAAAAAGAGGGGGAAGAGAACGACCTGTTCTTTGGCAGACCTTAACAAAGGGCCGACACGTGTCTGATGAACACACGGGGCTGCAATGGAACAGACGGGCCTCCATGAATATGAACAAAAGACGCCTGACGCACATACAACAGAGATGGGATGAAGTGAGCGTTTTCTGTGAAAGGTCATTGCTCAGGGAACCTAGAAGGGGAAAATGACATGCTGTACTATTTAACCCGCCACTGCCCTCGCCATGGCCCAGGTAGCCCTCCATATTCTCTGAAACCAGTCGATACACCTCGCTCGTCACCACCTAGCTTTTTGGAGCCCTGCTTTCAGGTCTGTTTGCTTACAGCTTGCCTCCCTCAAGGGTAATTCCCCGTCGGTACCCTGGCAGCTTGCTGTCCACTAGCATGTCACCCCTCTGCCAGGTGACCTGTGTCTCCGGTCTGTGGCCCAGCCGACAACTGTTCCCTCAGTTCGACACGTGGGGGACGGCAGGGGAGCTGCTCAGGAATATTTGAAAAAGTAATTTTCCACATACTAAGGGCTTTTTTAACACCTTTTAAAAAAAAAGAGATTATGACCATAACTTCCATGTAGCATACTATGTCTTGCATTGACAGAATATACAATAATATTTTTTGACAAACTAAATTGTAATAGCATAATATCATAATTTCCCTTTTAACATGCCATGGTTTACTTCTTTTTCTCCATGCTATACTGACTCATTTCATTAGAACTATACATTTTCAACACCAGATTCAGCATATCACATAGCTTAAGACTTTTGTTTTTCACATGAATATTTCAACAAACTGGAATAACTTGAATAAAGAGATCACAATGACAAAAAACTACAACCATTTTAATACCTGGTGTCACAGTGTTAGTAGAACTGTGGATATAGTGAGACGTCAGAACTGTACAGAACTGTTCCAAATGATGCCATTTTACAATGTTGAAATCCGTGTATCGCCAATTAACGTTCAACTAATACCCAAACTTGAGACACACATACATCTGGTGTAACGAGCACATTAGCTGACAAATGAGGCGTGAAGAAATCCGCTCTTAAAAAATGAAAATTTAAATACCAAAAAGTATGATATAAAACAGGTGTGTTAAAAAAAAAAGACAATAAGCCAACGCGATGAATAGAGTTTGTCCCCTCTTATAAAATTGCTAAACCACAAAATATGTTTTTTGAACCCAGACAGCTGACCAATTCCAAAACTTTAAAGGCTACAATATTGTAATTAACATGTATGTCAGAGTAAAATCATGCAGCTTCATCTCGACAGAACAAATTTTAAAACACAACCCGACGCTTGATGTTAAGGTTCGTTGCAAAGTAGATTTGGGGGACTTGCTTCTTCTCATAGAAGCGAACCTTTGAGTCGGTCCAACTGTCGCCTTCAAACACCGCGGCTGACGTTTCATGAGAAGTGGTTAAATTGTTAGGTATCCACAGTGAGCCCCGCCAAGCATCCAGGGTACCAGACAATATGCGGCGACACACTGCAGTGATCCTAATGTTTGCTGTTAGGCCCTTTTTATGTTTGTTGCATAATGAAGTATCCACCTGTTCAGTGTTGCCAGCAATCACAGGAAAAGGAAAAGGAAAAAAAAAAGAAAATGAACGGAAGTGGCCAAGACGTTATTTAGACTCCACATCATTTGCGCCTGCTCAGGAGCTTGTTGATGGTTTTGTGTTTGAATGAATGTTGTGGTGGTATCAGAGCCCTGGTGAGATTAACTAGTGAAGCTCTTTGAAACAGTGCAGTAGCAAACTTTCATTTGTGACGTTTCCATTGGGGAGACATTGAGTCCAGCTGCTAAAACTCCTCAGTTACACAAAGGAGGCACCGTACCACACGAATCACGGGACATATCAACAGGCCAAACAATGAAACCCAAAGACTTTGCAGCGTTTACACAAAGAAGCATTGAAATAGTTTTTCCACCCTGTAAAAACTGGTACTACATTACAAATACATGGTCAAAAAGCACATACAGTGGGGCAGCTTTTTTTCCTTATTCCTTCCAGAAAATCTGCTTGGCACTATTGTCATGAAAATTATCTTGAAGAAGTTAGCTTTTTATTTTATTTATTTTTTTGGAACAAAGCACCAAAATTCAAATATTGGAAATAGAAATATTGGGCTGCCGTTGATATCAAATGACCGTAATGAAAAACTAAATGGGGTCAGCGGTCTATTGGTAGGATCGCCAAAATGTCAAAAAGGCTCCTGATAATTAGGATTAGGGTACAGTTTTGCGGACTAGAGGGAGTTGCAGATTATCCAGGTTTATTTTAGATTAGCTACCATGAACATTTGGCGGCCACACTTGTGAGGCAATTGCTACAGAAACTCTTTTACACTAGAAGTAAGTAGTAACACATTGTTTATTCAAAAGGCTATGCATGTTAACAAAAAATGATATGACTGAACAAAGGTAAAACAGTTCCCTCTTTCTGTGAAGCTATCAATGAACAACAAATGTACTCACTCCGCGCCAGTTCTAAAGCTCACAGACTTTAGATGTAGCAAAAAAACATGAGGAAATCAAATGGATAGTTTCTGAATAACTCCATGATTAAATAAAAGCAACGATATGTGGTGACATTCTGCAGCTTACACTGGATACTTCTTATTCTTCTTCTTTAGGTATACAGTTAATCATGACCAATCAATAGCCTTCTCAGAATGCAAATGCACAAACTTGCATAGATAAAGTGATATTAAATAGAGCAACTCCATCAGTGACTTTAGACTTTTCTCATGCCACTTACAGACAATAGCTGCTGGTTATTAGGTCTGACTACCAACAGAAGAAAACATAACAGACACTATATCTAACATATGCAAGTTTGCCATTTGGGCGGGTATTTGTCAAGCCTCTAAGAAAAGGAGATATGGCATGAGTTAGGTTTCAGATTATTTGTGAAGAAGCAGCTCTCCTGCTCAAAAAGGCTTGGAAGTACAGGCCGGAGGTCACATGAAACACCAGTTTAGGGCATTTGTTTTTCTTAAAGTTTGGTGATTAACAGTTTAGCACATAGATGACATCATAGAATCATCTGAATATAAAGGGATTTACTGACAACATGCTTTCCCTGGGATTATTTTACTTGACCTCTTCTTAATGCACAGGGGGAATTGCCTGATGTTGGCTATTCTCAATATAAGGCTTTTCATATCCATTTGGTTAATCCACCACTTGGGGGAGTGAGACTTACAGAAGTGACATCTTTTGCTGTATTAAAATGTTTCCACAACATGTGGAGACAAAGATACCTTTAGACTATAAATTCATGTTGAATCTAAGGGGGAGCACCACTCAATTTGGAAAATCTCTGGACTTCTTTCGTAAACAATGATTCTCTAAACAACGATTCTCTCCTGTCTTTGAAGAGAAAAAGGTGTGACAAAGAAAGTGAATTTGGAGAAATGGAAAAACTAGTCTTCATATCCACCGATTATTAGGGTTTTTTAGGTTTGAGTGGCAATCCCCTTCTTAATAAGTGTACCTTACACTCAAAACACAACACGGACACTACTCTGAGCACAGTTCTAGTGAAAGCAACAGATTAGAAAACATTGACATCATCAAGAGGACGTGCTATACATTGAGCTGTGAGACAACAAGCCTCCCGTCTCCACCTCACTTGTGTGCAAGTCGAGTGAACACCCCGACATTCGCGGTGTGACTCTGTTGCTACGGGCTGACTCTGTAGAGCTACATAGTGCGGTGGCGAGGGAAAAGAAGCTTCTGTTGCCTACGACGAACAAACTAAAACGGACAAAACGGAGCGATAGAGTAAAATGTTCTTTCTGAAGCGGCTCCTGCATTATATTGTCCATACAGGAAGAAGAGCCTTTCTTATCTAGGACTCTTGGCGCTTTTCCTTTTTGTGGTAACCACGGTCACCCGCAACCACGGACCCCTCGGAGCAGGCCCGGACTGCCTCCGCGTCCCCCAAGCGGCCCCAAGCGACGCGGCCGGGCCCTCGCGCAAGTCCGACCTCCTGTGACCCAGCCCCTCTGCTCGGGTGCAGGTGCAGCATTGCTTTTCTACCATGCCTCTCTCTCATGCAGAGCGACGGATGCCGAAGCAGGGGCACAGCGGGGCGGGAGGCCAGGGGGTTGTTGCGGGATCAGCCCTCCCCACCCCCTTGAAGAATAAAAAATAAAATAAAGCACTCAAAGCTGGTGGCAGAAGAAGAACGTGAAAAGGTGTGAAAAGGATAACGAAACATGGCCCATCTATGAAGCGGCTCTTCGTTGCAGCTTTGATGGCGACCTTAGGTCGGCAATGGGTCGTCGTCCCCTTTGCTGCACTTGCACTTGCAGCAGAGGACGATGGGCGTGGCCAGAAGGAGGAAGGGGGAGGCCACCAGCAAGAGCAGGCCGAAGCCGGCAAAGATCCCCACAACCTGCAGAAAAGCATCGGGACAAATCAGTACGTAAATGCAACACTGAAACATACAGTAGCATGTGCATGTAGGATTCGGGTACACTTGATCAGCATCATCTTGCTAGAACACAAATCATTTGAAATGCTAAAGCTTTTGCCTTGAAGCCCGCCAATGAAATGCAATACTGTGACTTGGCCAACAGATGGCGCTCAATACCCTCGTAAAAATGTTTTCAGCACATTTTTCTTTTCAATCCACAATTCAAGGTGTTTTTAACAATCAGCAGGATATACATTACGTTTTGTACTTTGATTCTACACACTCATACTACACACCCTTGTAATTGAATAAACAGTAATGGACAAAGCCTCTTGTTCTACTGCTTTAGAGCATTTTGAACAGCTTAAAAGGAACTGGAGAGAAAATGTTGTGGTGCACGGTGAAAAGGGAGTTTTCCCTTCCTGGACTTGATAGGAGGACGAGATGGGCGTTTTAAATAATGGGGAAATTCTCTTGCTTACAGCCATGTTCATGAAGATGTAAGAGATGTTTACAGGTTTTTAGGTACTTTATATTGTGTGTTTACTTGCTGTTTGCTATTGATATTTGTGGTGGATGCTGTTACACAGTGTTTCTAAGGATCTTCCACATATTGTGACCTAATTGTTAAGCCTTTACTGGTTATCTGTCCCAGCATCAACACTTTGGAATGCTGCATTGCACAATCTGGGAAGTGGACACACAGTGCTTTGCACAAATATTAACACAATAACAAATCATGTAAGAATGCAAACATTATCTTGGGTTTTCTTTTTTTTTTTACCGTTAGGAGCACGGCAAGGTAGTAGATTGACCACATGGGGGAGCCAGACACCGTTGAGTCAAAGTAATGATACGTAACATGCAGTCACATGCCACAGTGACTTATAATAGCTCCATGTTTTTCCTCCCATCATCAGAGAAGGAAGACGCCTTTTTTCGGGTTATCTTTTTGCAAGCAGGTTCCTGCCAGTTCTATAAGAACACACCAACTATGCTTCTGACCCTCGGTAAACAGGTTGTGCTGCAGATTCGGAGCACAACGGGCTCGGATTGAGAGCCTCACATGATGTTTGCATGTTCAAGACATGTTGTTTTTAAGAGATATGTCTGCCTTGGAATGTTTGGTATTCAGAAGGGAGGCTTTTCAGATGTTAAGAAGACGAAGAGTGAAAGGAGGAGGGCAGGAGAGAGAAAAATACACACACACACACACACACACACAGAGCAGTAAAGCTATAGTTGACTACCAGCTGAACTGTAATTATATGATTCAGTCTGCCCCACTGGGCAACAGATGCCAGTGTGTTTGCTAATGTTGACAAAATAACAAGTATGTTGGACAGGGGACGGACCGCCCCATGAATAGGTTATTGGGTTTGGGAGAGATAATACATTTGGAAAATGGAAAAATCGGAGTCGGCTAATGTCAAAGACTTCAAACACGTGTCAGATTTAATCCTGATCATGTGTAATCCACCGTTCGCCATGTGGGAAACTATATGTCCTACCAAATCCTCTGTGTGTAATTTGTCATTTAATACGGTAACCTATTGCTACAGAAGGGATTCTTTGCTTATGGAAAGCTTTTTTCTTTTAAGTGAAAGGTGTACATAATCGGCTTAGTTGAAAACAGCAGGACGGTGACCACGAGGCACTTTGAACACTGCATGCGGATCAAGCTCTCCCTTTCCTGTTGTGCTGCAAGGATATTCCTAGTGCATCACTGAATGCCAGTGTGTCAGCCAGAGAGAGAGAGAGAGAGAGAGAGAGAGAGGCAGAACCAGGAAGCACGTTTATGGCCACATGCCGCAGAGTTCTTTAAGGGAGGGAGCCCCGAGTGAGTGAGTGAGAAAGAGGGGAGGAAGATGGGTTTTTCACCTGTGTTCTGTGCCAGATAACAGACGCCCTGGAGTGGCCCAGTTTGTTCCGACAGGGCCCTTTGTCATAGTGGATCAGGAGGAAGTCGTCCTGTCACACACACACACACACACACACACACACACACACGCACGCACACACAGTTCAGTTAAAGAATGATGATTAACGGTCTGAAACACACACAGGAAATTGGTTTTAAATATCTGTTTTTCGTCCAGTTGCCTGTGCTCACTCAATTATGATTGCATAACACAATATGGCTGATAGGTCACGCCTGTCCAAGTTTTTATAAAAAACAAAAAACATCTCATTTACTTCTCTACGGGTTCCTGATAATAAAAGCAATTTCTGGCACATGGACACCAATGATGTCATTCACATTGTGCACACTCAAGCACTGCAACATTAACACATTGCGATTTGTGCTATTGCATTGAACATCAAGAAATAAGGAAATGATAAAGAACCAACTCACATCCAGGGACTCCAGACAGTACCAGCAGAAGGCGTGTTTGCAGTTCTTGCACATCATCTGTGCGCAGCCCTCGTCCCTCTCGATGTAGACTTTACATTTAGGACAGCGCTTGATGGGCGCTTCATCCTCCTCGTTCTTATAGAAGGAGCTAGGAAGAAACGAGGCACGGGTGACTTTCTATACTCCAAAACAAATCCCAAATTACAAAAAGCACTGCAGATAGGATTGGTTTAATGCAGCGATTAGTCTTTACAATCTTTTGCGTGACATGATTCTGTGAAACCACGGGCATCTTTTGTTTAGGAGTCCGCCACTTTGAGCAGCATTGAACGGCCTCCACACACTCGTATTCTTCCCTCCGATCGGTGGCAGCGTGTCTCTATCTATTCCTCCTGGGTCAGTGCCAGATGCCAGAAGTCCGGAGGCGAGCAGGTGCAGCTCGCATTCTGCGGGCTATTCTAGGACGACTAACAAGGCTATTAATTACCGGTTACTGAAAGGAAAGTCATACTGCAAACAAGACTCAGAATGCAGCTTTTAAAAACAGCCTTTAGGTGAACAGGTGTAGTTCAAGCGCAGAGGCTCCTTAAAGCTAAGAGTAGACCTGTTAATCCTCTCTCCCTCCACCGTGGCCTCTGAGCTTGGCCCTGAACCTGTGCAGATAGAGGAAAGCTGTGAGGAGCTAATGACATTTCCAGAGTAAGAGGATATCACTAAGAAAAAAAGCTAGCCGCAAATGTCTCCAGGCAGCCCTCTTCTAAGCCGACAGGTAGATCCCGTATCCCTTAAAAAGGAGCAATAAGCTCACCCCAGACGGCTTTGCAGCAGTTTAGTTTCAGCCTATTGTTCAATGTCTGCCTATTCATTGGTGCTAGAGCCCTGGCTGATGCTCAATGGAGCAGTTGCTGCAAAACAGCCAGCCAGGAAAGCTGTCAGTCTACATTAAGGAATAAAGTGGAAATGAATTGTGCCGTATATTAAGAGCACTGGTTCAGTCCTGCAGTCAGGGGAGCTGAACAGGATGTGTGGATTTGGAGCAGGTAAACATCATTTTGAGGGATTACATCTGCAGAGACTTTGTAGCCATGTCACCACACGGCAAAACGAGACGATGTGCTATTTACTCATTTATTAAGGTTTGAAGGTAGTAAGAACATTGAGACAAACCAGAACTGGAATGGATGTCGTTGGTGTGTGACACTTTTAAACATAACGGGCAGTACCTGTTTTCTCCTGGCAGGAAGGAGGCGATGGGCAGGTTGTTCTCCTGGCAGGCCTGTCCGGGGTGCCAGTTGGATTTGCAGGCCGAGCAGAACTCGAGGGCACATACGGCGCACTGGACCAGCTGGGGCAGCGCAGGAGAATCCACCTCCTTTAGTTGGCACACGGCCTGGCAGGTCGAGGAAGGGCACCACGTCCGGCACGGGTCCAGCAGCACCTCTGGTGGGACAGAACAAAGTACCAGCGTCACGGACAGAAGCCGTCCTAAAAGGGCCACAGTCACTAAGAAATGGTTCTATCTGCTTATGTACACACACCTTCGTGATCTTAATAATCTACCTGCTTATGTTGGAAAATTGCTTTATACAAACTTGACTTGGCTGGCTGCATCCATGATGGACTTTAACAAACTCTTTTGTATACGTGTGAAAGAGATGTGCGTTTGCGCTTCTCCCGTTTTAATTTCGTGGTGTGATGCTCTTGTCGCCTCTCCCTCCTCCCCCTTCCTTCTCTGCCAGGGACTCCCGAGCACAAATTCCTCATGCACTCGTGGCCCAGTCGGTGAAATATGGAATGGTTACAGCAACGGTTCTGCCTGACTGGACTGGGACATTGATGAGACGGCTGACTGCTCTTATCCAGGCAGGCAGCATCACCAACTATTTCTAAAGGTTTGTGTTCATTCACAGGACCCCTGCTCCGTGTCCATGCATTTATTTTGCAGGGAGAGATCCGCTTGTGCATGTGTGGAGAACCTGCAGAGCGACAATCATCAAATAGTGATAGCTCGGCTTGGTTACTGCTTTCTCTCCGGTAGAGAGAATACTACTTATATTACTGATTAGTGTGTCTTCGTTGACAGCATGGAGCAACGTGGACGGAATATCTTTCCAGCAGGGACATGGAAGCCTTTTCCCATTTGGGTTTAAAATGTAACTCTACAAACAGTGTGAACGGGAGGCGTTGCATACATAAATAAAACGGATATCTTGCTATGCAAACAGAGCTGAACCAATACAATTAGAATCTGTCCCTTTTGTGGATCTTTGAGGGAAGCAAAAGTGACCTTTTAATGAGAATGTCAGGGTCAGAAAACTAAAGTAGAAATCAGACTAAAGGCCTGAGAACTCAAGCCTGTATGAGAACTTGTGGTTTTTGAACCATCATTTTTGCTGTCAGATGGGAAAATTGAGAATCACTTCTAAAGCTGCGGCCTGCTGATCAGTGCTAAAATTGGCAAAACTGGAAGTCTACTGAGAAAACAAGCGTCGATAGATCTTTTCTTTTCCCACAGAAACCCTGTCGCATAATTCCACAGCAAAAAAGGGGAGAAAAAGATTGATTCCAGAGAGAGGGAGCAGCGGTTCGGCCTCACTCACATGACGGGATTGTCGCCAGCCCTTTTATGTGTCACAATCAAAGTCAGTATCCTCGGAGAAGCACAGAGTCCACGTGAGTGTGCAATTGAAAGTCATTGCCTACGCACCACCCACTGAGACACGCTGGACACGGCACCGACGGGCTGCTCTCTCATTGACTCACCCCTTTCAAACTGAAGCTTCTTGTATTTCTGCATGACCTCCGTGGCCACCATGGACTCAATCTACAGGGAGAGAGGAGACCAGAATTGGGGAAGTGAATCAGCGAGTCATCGCGCATATTTATAGAACGAAGCAATCATAGAGTCAGTATGCAAACGTGATTTCCAGAACAATGTAATAATCACATTTCTATCAAATCAGAACTTACTACTTGCTTACAATTTTTTTTTTTTATTAAATTTTTTTTTAAAGTCAGATGGAAAAGGAGGATAAAGATGCCAGAAGGTATGTCGGCTCCTCTCAAGGTCAAACGCCAACATTTATCAGGCAATGAAATGATCATTCACGCTTTGTCAAGGAGCAGCATACGGCATTCTTTGCCTGAGTGGCAGGAGGAGCCGGGCTTCCATTAAGGGCCGGTGACACTGATTGATTAGCAGCATAAGGCTGTGGCGCGCTGTGCCTGTGGGCCCCCGAGACCCGGTGAGAGAGCCGGAGAGTGCATCCACCGCCTCTCAGATCGACCTCAGCTCATCATTACGATGGAATGAGGACAATGGCAGGTGGAGGATTGAGCAGGTGTGCGTGTTATAAATACCACACGGCGTCAACCTGCACGTGACGTTATGTGCGGGAGGGAGAGGAGCTACTACTAAACACGTGCTACATTCGTACATAATGTCACGCAAAATGATGTACATTGCTGGGTGAAAATGAAAAGCGACTTGGAAGTGATAAAATGGCATGAGTATATTGCTGCAGCGATGACGTCCAGTCTATTGGAGAATTATCATCAGTCATCACCCAGAGAGCAGGTTAAACTAAAGGTTACCAATACCTCATTTTCCTGCAAGTGTCCTCTTTTGGGACAGGCAGAGTCAGGACAGCTGATCGCGGTTTCAAGGCCTTCTTTAATCAGGAGTTCCACATACTGCTTCAGGCACTGAGGGAAAAAACAGACAAACAGGAATTAAGCACTGGACATGTTCAATGTCCAATCTGATTGACTAAGGACCCCCCCCCCCAAAAAAAGACTGTGCGCTCATGATTGTGATCTCTGTCTGTCGCCTCATGGAAAAGGCTAACTAAGGGAAATGGAGCACTCAAGAGCTAAAGAGCAAGGTATTTCCCTCAGGAGTTGGTGGAACAGAGCGTTCACAGGAGTGAATATCACAACATTGCAACATGTCAAGAAACAACACGGTGTGAATGCTTAAGTTGGTTGCTGTGTGTCTGCGATGTATCAAGGTAATCAAATTATATTAAATAACTGTAGCTTTTCAAACTTTTGAAGCATTGAACTATTAGCTTTTAATGATCCTTTTTGAAACAAAAATGTCACTTCAGTATTCAGTAACTATTTTCACATCAAGGGTTTTTTGTTTTGTATTATTTTAATCACGTTAGGAATTTCAGTATCACATATCACGAAAAAAAGCAGCTCATGCGAGACGAAGGCAGTCTTTGTAGTTATATTGTTGCTGACATCGGTGGAACAAACTGTGCTTAATAAACTTTGAAAAAGATGGCCACCGCCCAGACTCTGTTCTGGGAAGTGTTTTCTATTTGTAGTGGACATTCTCAGACAATATTTACTCATTTATGGAGTGGATTGGTTAAGCTCTGACAGGTGGTGGGTGTTACTATTGCTCTGCAGCGGCCTTTTCATACAGCATCACTGTTTCTCTCTATGGCTTATTACGATTACTCCTGAAAATACTTGCAAAACATACATTTTGCCACTTCTGCTTTTTAAAGAATATTGAGCTCATTCCTCAGTTAAAAAAAAGTCAAATCTAAGACATTGCATAACCCACTTACGTCATCATTCTGCTTAAAAATATCGTAAGGGAACTGCTCACCAGTGTACAGAAGACACATTGGCAATGTGTGATTGTGGTCATCTGCTCCAATGGGAACTCTCCAAGGCACAGCTTACATGAGACCAGGGGGTCCACGGCCAGCTCCCAGGTGGGACGGTACCGCGCCGTGGTCATCTTCACCGCCTCACAGCTGAAAAAAAAATGGTGGGGGGGGGGAAGAGACAGAGCGCCACGGTTAATGAAGCCAAATGCATCCTGGGATTTAGTGAACAAAGTGGTTGGTTGGTTAATTCTCGAAATTCTGGCGACGACAAAGAAAATCTTTAAAGTGCAAACTCACGTGGCTCAGTTTTGTCTGCGTCGGTCTAGATAATGAATCCACAGTCCAAGCTGTGCTTTATTTCTTGTGACACGACGAGCATGACGGCAGGAGCATAGGCTAAAAATCCATGGCGAGTTGTGTTCTGTGTGGGTGCACACACACACACACACACACCGGGTATTTGCAGAGTGGCACCAGCTCTGCGTCGCACATTGCTCTGGCAAAGAAAAAAAACCTCAAACTTGTGGAGCTATCAACCATCTCAGCTACTTGTGAAATTTTCACTTGGATGAAATAACACCTTTTTTTTCCCTTCCCCGTGCGTCATCCCGTCTCTTTTGTGATAGTCGGAGAGGGTTATTTTAGGACGTCTCGTCTCACTCTCCTTCCCTCTGCAGCTGAGAGCGAAGAGCACCCACTCGGCTGCTTACAGGAAGTGGTACCGAGCACACAACGTCAACACAGTCCGCCCCAGCCCCCCCCCCCCCTCCACGCTGCTTAGCAACCGGCCGAGGGAGGATTTTGGGAGACGGGAAGGGGGCAACAGACCGGAGGGAGAGGAGCGTGGCATTGGAGCGGTGACAGGGAGGGATCGGCTTACTTTCCCTGGCCCCGGCGCGCTCGGCTGTTCACAGGCGAGATACGGAGAGGTTGTTTTTATTTGTGTTCACCCTGAGAGGCGGAGTGGAGAGAACAAAAAGAGAGACAGTGTGTTCTGGTGCGGCAGACACACGACATCTGCTTCATACTGCCCTGAACGACACATTTAGCCTTTCAAAGAGGAGTAAATAGCCGATCACTCTCTCGAGCGGCGGGAATTTCCACGCACAGATGCCTCGGCTGCACCCTTTGGTGCGAGGTGGTGTAACAACGGCACACGTCTCCATCTCGTTTCTCCGAGCATTCATGTCAATGCCCTTTTTTAAAGTAGGCCATTAGTAGGATGGTAACTAGGTAAGTTAATTCTCCTTTTGATGCCTCCTGGCGAGAGAAACGTGGAGAACGTGGTACCGATGGACGGAGGCTGGGGCAGGTAACGCCTCCCGCCACAGGTGGTGTTTGACACGAAGACAGAGACAAAGCTGCAGCAAGTCCATTTCTCAGCGGCTCCCACCGTGCACCCCCCCCTCTCCAGTAGGTGATTCACTCAGAGGGAAAACGTGTGCCGTTCGATGAGATCTGTTCCCTCAAATTCCTCCTCCTTCGCATCCTTTCATAGCGTCGAGCAGGTGGACGGAGGAGAGAGTACAACAAGTGGGAAAGAAATTCAATGCGGCTCATGTCTGACTCATTTAAATCGACTGGCATTCTTCCATCTATTCAGCAACCATCATGTCGAGCAGAAAGCACAGGGTGGCGAGGAAGCTCTGTCGTGAAAAAGGTGCTGGTCTCGTACACAAAAGCATAAATGGCAATTTGTTTTCACAAAGGAAGCCGGGGACTTAAAAACATGGCCCCCTGGGGAGTGTGGAGCACGGTATCCCGTGGAAGAGGTAACTCAAGCAATGAAACAGTGACATGAAGCGCGAGTGAAGGGATACAAGTGAAAGGTCACAGACGCAACAGCCAATCGAATGTCATCATGAGTCAAAGCTTTTTTTATCAACACGGACACGAAAAGGAGACGCAGGACGAATACCAAAAGGGAGGGCTTAGAAACCTCATCAACACCTCAGATATAGAGCCGAGGACTTGCCCACAACAGCTGTTCCATGAGGACTGAAATGAGTGTTTCTTTATATGTCTCCATGTGGGAGTTGAGAGCGCAACGAAAGGGAAGATGAGTTTTCATGAGAAAAGGTGGTGCAGTGCCATCCCTGTGCTGCATTATTAACAAGTTGTTCCATTATCGCTCAGAAACACACACACACAAACACATTATATTCCGAAGCAATGGCACAACGTGTGCAGCCCTCTCTCGTGTGGAAATGTAGCCCTCCAGGATACTATGCTCCTGAAACTGGTACGATCAGAGAACGTCAGAGAGAGAGGGAGTCAAGAGTCAAACATCCACCCTGAGCCGTGGTCACCACGTCTGAAGGGGCTCCACTCTCCGCTGCTGCAGCTATAGCAGCACTTATGCAGTAATGGCTCCATCACCAAGAGACAAAGGGGTGCGCGCACACACACACACACACACACACACACCAACTCACTTGCATAACTGGGCACAAATGGTCATGAAGGAGAACTTCTCTGGAGAGGCAAAAGAGAGGTTTGTTATGGATCATGCATGAGAGGTCAAACTGCCACGAGCCGTTCTAAAACTGTTCAAACACTTCTCGTCAACACGAGTAGTGATGGCTAGAGTGCAGATAATGCATTTTTTAATCATTGAAAATGTAAGACTTTTTTCCACACCGTTCTAAATCAAAGGCTACCACTTGAAAACGTCCGAAGAAGTCAGGTTCCAGTCGCTAAAACGTTGAAAAAATCTAGTTTTCCAGACAGATTGATATTCCTTTCTAACTAGGAAGCATTTTTTAACATCCTAACCAGTAGTGTTTTGCCGTTGCCATAGACAGAGACACCAGATGAAGCCTCACGCTGCAGAGCCACGCGGGCTTCATTCAAGAGGAACTAAACTCAACTAAGTGCTCTCGATGCGCCGGTGTGTTCGCTCTACATTGCAATGCTCCTGCAGAGCAGGGAGATCAGTGAGAAGAAGAAAAAAAATGGAGGAATATAAGGGGCTAACAATATTTCAGCACTCCATTTTCGCCTGATCTGTAATTATATAATGTCCCAATGCATTGCGTAAGCCTCTATTTATATACCTCACCTATGGCTGGTGTGGAGTAAAGCTGCTAACAGCTGTCACGTTTCTCTCACCCATTCTTTGCCACTGGCAGACGATCGGTCCATCGGCACGCACACAAAGCCGCCAAACGCCGCGCTGCCGACCAATCAGACGCGCCAAAGAGGAGACCGAGGACCGGGCTGGAGAAGAAGGCAGAGCCGCCTCTGGAAAGAGGCCTGAGATTATGCGGATGATCTTAAATCTGGTGACTAGCCAAAACGGTAGACGGTTTGATCGCGTCCTCGTTTGCTGCAGCGGAATAATTGCAGTGAAAAGATGGCACACGAGACCCGCTGATTCCACCGATCTCTGTTTCCGACGGGCTTCATGAGTGACAGCTAATCTAATCTCAAGTTTAGACTCCTGTCAACATGTCTGTCTGGCACACAGCCGCAATCTTGCTCCCTGGATATGCAGCTGTGACATCATTCAGCACAATATATATATATAGTATATAGTATAAGTATAGGAGTGAGCTCAGAATCTGGAACAGGCACTTAGGGATCCTGCCGTCTGCTTCTCCCCTCCCTGTTCGTTCCTGACATTACTCCCTGCTCTCAATGGCCAAGTAGAAGGTCCTTTAACTCTCACTTATGTCACTGCTGCAGGGAAAGGGAGGAACACCAAGTGAAGAGCAAGAGAAAGACAGAGATAGAGAGAGAGCGAGAGAGAGAGAGAGAGAATGGACAGCAGCAATGTGTCACTTTTGTCCATTTTCCCAGAATCCCTGGTCCCTGGTTTACCGCCTGCGGTCACTTCTCGTCACCTGGATGTGGAAGCTGTCCCAAAGAGAGCAGATGGACAGAAGCGTACCGCAGACTGACGCAAATGATCCCATTCCCTCAGTAGGAGTGGGGGGGAAATAAGGAATCATCGCCTGCCACGTGACGAAGAAGAGAAAATAACAGATTTTCCTCTATGAGAAAATAGATGTCTGTGATAATGACATTACTACACTACAGGTTCAGCTCCCACCCAATAATAACATTTAAAAAAACAATCAGAATCAGCTTATTTAAACTGCTTTCCGGATGACAAGAATAAGTTCAAACGTTAAAGTTTATTGTCTTTGAGTCAAATTTGAAGCAAAACATTACAGTGCTTTACTGGGTCATAAATGTGATCCTTTTATTCTTTTCATTGTGTCAGTGAGTATTATTATGTTCACCCAGTATTAACATGATTGCATAGCGTCTGCGTTGCATTCCTGGTGACAACATGAAAGCATGTTTGGTAAATACACAATAGGACCGACGTGGAGTACAAATTACACCCACGTTAGACAGCAACTTAATCACACCACTGTTATCCTTAAATCCTCTACATCGTGCAGGAAGCACTGCAGTAAAACTTTGAGTAAGGCCCTGCTGATGCGCCTCCTCACTAGGAGACAAACACAAAAAGGACTGCCATCATGCCACCTTGCCAAGGGTAACTATAGAAAGAGGTCAATGAGTGGAAACCGATCTGTGGGAATGTACATCCCATACAGTAATAAGTAAGTCCATTGATGGAATCAATCAAGTCAAAGTAATTAATTCAATGAATCACCTACCGATAAATATACAAACACAAAACCACATAGTGCATGTCCTTCGGAAATGTAACTGCTGCACCATCAACATAAAATGAATGTGAGACATGGAAAAATCGCATTGCTAAATGACGACAGTGTCTATTTCTAGCATGAGTTCAGGCAGAATGTGGGTCACGGTGTATGTGGGACCATACAACACGAAGCCATGGCCCACGTACGCCGTCCACCAACCCACACCCACAACCCCGCAGCACACGCTGAAGGGCCGTGCATTTGGAGACGACTCGATGACAGAATGTGAAAGGTGACAGGGGGGCTGCATTTGGGGACGGTCTCCGTCTGTCCTTGAAATGGAGGGGGGGGGGGGTGGTAAGAGACTAGCCTGGAGTGGTGAAAGGCCTCGTTTTCTCTCATGCCCCGAGGAGTTACACAGTGGACTCAATGTATTTGGGTTTTGCCAGTGGGCGTGGAGAAGCTCTCTGTGTGTGTGTGTGTTTGTGTGTTTGTCGAGGTCCGTTTCGCAGTGTGGGACAGACAGGTGCTGATAGTGTTCCTGCATGTAGAACAAAAAAACCTCTCTGATGCCTACTTGGTCTCCTGCCATTTCTGTGCTGCACTGGGAGCTGACTGTCCCCTCTCTAGGCAGCGTATACGGTTACTGCAGCGGCAGTGATTGCTCTGCAGCTGGTTTGTATTTTCTTAAAGCTGGGCTTGCTGATTGCGAGGACGTCAGTAAACAGCCCGGAGAAGAGCTAAATCAACTTCTTTTTTCATTTCCTCAGTCATGCCAAATGTGTTTCTTGTGATCCAGCGCACCAGGCGTCATCTTTTGCACATCTGTTGCTTAACAGGATTAAAGATGATCATATCGGACTTACTACGCCGTATAACAGAGGGAGATGTGAACATGCATGGTGTGTCCTCGAGGACCAGTTTACGCTCTTGATGGCACATCCAAATTCCAGGAAATGGCAAATCTGCAGTGAATTTGCAGGTTGAACAGGTTTAAAAGTCGTAGTGACTCCGACTGACTCAACAGGCAGAGTAAACCGAGACCGCTCCAACGCGTTTAGCACTATAAAGTCAGACGAGATAAAAGGTCTCTCGGCGTTAATGCCGCTGAGCGGTGGAAACTGGAAAGATGAAAGAGAAGTATCGAAGACAAAAAACAGAAGTTGGGACATAAAATCAAAAAGGAGAAGGAAACATCGAAGAGATGATGCAAAATCGAGTGAAATGAGGCAAAAAAAGGAAAAGAGCCAGCGAACGCAAGCCACGTGATGTTAACTTCTAATAAACACCAATGTTTTCTTCTCTTCTTTTCCACAGCTCCGGATGAGGCCTCAGCACCCGGAGGAGGCCGCTGCCGCTCCGATTACACGAGAAAGATGGCCGACTCGGTGACGGAGCAAGACACTGGTGACTGAGGCGAGAGGCGTCTTTTTCCGACAAAGTCTTATTGTTCAGGGCTTCGTGCGCCGAAACGAGGGGTGACAACATACAGTTGAGTCAGAGTCTAGCAAAGAATATACAAAACAAGAAAAAGACACAAGAACGGCCCGACACACCACCTGCAGGCTAAGTGAAGGCGACAGGCATCGAGGCTTTTCCTATTATTGGGTTCACGTGCACACTATAACCAGATTGAAGAGAACCGTCCCATTAAGCACACAAACTATTTATCTCCACAAGTTACACATAGTGTATTAGTAGATGCAAAATCTCTGGAACACGCGCACAAGCCATTCATTTTCCAACACCATGAGACGGCAATAAAGCATTGTTTGGCTTTAACTGCTCTCGTTGTGCGTCATCGTGGGAAATATATTCAGTTTCTCATTGGAAGAAGTTTACTGCAAGCGGCATTCCCTCGCTGCTTCCATCCCAAACACAATCAAACTGCCAAACCCAGACGTTTTCCAAAACTCTAAACTTTTTGTCAGAACGGATGATAAATGAGACATTTCGCTGATTTTGAACTAATGCAATCTCTACTTTCAGTTAATTAGCAACACATTAATTAAAATGCGGTCAAGCTTGAGAAATTCTCATCTGAATTTGAATGATTGAACGGGATTGAAATGTTTTGAATCAAAGTATTGCTTCGGCAGCAGACTTCTTTTACATGACATGAGGGGGTGGAACATCCACCGCCTGATGCCATGTCTCCACTTTTTATGTTCATCAGCTTTACCACATACGATACGCACGAATGGGGAGAATTCAACTACTTTACCCATAGGCGGGATCAAAGGAAATGTAAGAACGTTGCGTGCAGTTGTTACCTCACTTTAAAAGCGATTGCATAGCACTGGTGGAGAGACACTTACGTGATGCAATCTTACACCCGACAGTTTTTTGTCGCTCCACTGGAAGGTGACGGCGACGTATGAGCAGCGAGCCGGGGCCGTCCACTCCGCTGGACAATAGAGTGTTCATGGTCCCGCCAGGCGAGAGCCGCTCCAACAGAGAGGCCCTCAGAGTGCTGACCCCAGGGCTCGGTCACGCTCTCACCGGGCGGCGGGGAAAACAATTCACAAGCAATTTGAGTAAATGGCCGAGTTTGGGGTCAGCTGCAGACACAACAAATGCTCAACAATGTGCCTCGTGCCCTCGTCACAGGACCTCGGGTTCCTTCGGTCTCCGTGGAGACTCCCGACACGCCGTCTTCCAAAGAGGGTTCTCTAAAGTCGTGTGTGTTTATATATATATATATATATATATAGAAATAAATATTGCCACAGCAGCACATTGTGGCTCTCGCTTTATTGTTCTGCCCTCCGCCCACATCTCTGCTGTTTGGTGAGCTGCTGCCTTGTAGAACAAACCCCGTCCCCGAGCCCCGTGGCAGGAGAATGGGACGCAGGAAGCCAAAAAAAACTGTCAAAGGAAATGCGCTGGCGTCCTGTTGTTGGGCCCGTCGTAGCTATGTGCGAAAGGGTGTCGACCCACTAAAAGTGCGGAGAGGAAACCCTCCGAAGAGAGAGATCTCGCCCCGTTTCGTCATTCCACATCAACGGGCTGTAGAAAAGTCAACATCCATCTCATCATCTTTTCAGATTCATTTGATTACTTGATTGATACGTCGTGTACAATTCCCTGGTTGCTTGGCCTTCTTAGAGAATCCACACCCCAGTTATAGACAACAGGAGTTAACACTGGTCAGCTTTTAGTTTGAAAATGTAAAACCGCCATTTTCAGTCACCTAATATTATTATTATATGTCAGCTTAATAATGAACATGTGTTTCACGTGCTCTGCAGTGTAATCGTCTGCAGGGAGATTCCCAGATTTCCTCTTGGTTTCTTGTTGACATTCATCTGGTTCTTTGTCACAGGTTTAGTCAAAACTTTTCACCACACAGTCGAGAACAGATGCCCGTGTGCACAAGTGTAAACACACCAGCGATTTTTGCCACGTGCAGTGTGCTGAATGTAACAGCGACGTTAAAATATCGCGACAAATCTAAAAAATGCATTCACTTTCGGGGGCCAGTAGGGCTTTTCACCATGTTATATTCTTTTAAACTCTGAGCAAGTATAGGCCAAGAATGGGCAGCCAATGGCAACCTGTATCGGCAAGCCTTGGCCATCACATACAATAATCTCCATTCATACAGTGCAGTCTGGTGCTCACTTTCATTTTTGGGACATAAGGCCGAGGGACCACAGGGATGACGCGGGCCGTGACACTGCACGCCAAAAACTCAAAGAGCGAACGGTGATGAAGGCAAAGTGAGCCGTGGGTTTACAACTGGAGTTTTAGTGCATGATGACACATCACACAAGGGTTCACCGTGTTACCAGCAGGGAACCCCCTTTTTCACCTACAGTCGTCCCGAGAGCGATCTTTAATGCTGTAGCTCCTCGCACCACCCGGCGAGGGGACCAGCTCCCCTGCGCTCAGGATGCCGCGTGGGGAAAATCCACGCAGCTGTAACCAGATCCTCGTCGTCTCGGACTGCCTTATTTATAAAAGACAGAGTTTGTTTGGCTGCTTGCTAAGCAGAAGTTGCTCAACACACACATGACAAAGTGGCAGATAGAGCAGTATTTGATCTCATGTTAAACCCCCACTTGCCGTTACCGTAACAACCGGCGTTGGCACAAAAAAAATCAACCAGGATGGAAGTCTCAATGATTACAACTCGTTTTGTTAATGGAGGATTCTTGATATAAGGCATCTCGGGTATCGGTACCGTGTTCCAAGCATCGGTCAGTACTTCTCATCCTCACCACGCGCCAGGTTCCACCAGCTTTTGGCTCAGAAAAGGAGCGCCTCCCAGATCCCCGGCCTGACTCCTGACTCATCTTCTTCGACTCCAGTTGGAGATTTCCACAGAATAACTTTCAGCAGCTGACGGTGTTCATGACGGTGTTTATTCTGCTGCTCTTTATGTGTAGGCGGGAGCGTCAGCGATAGAGACAGACACAGTGAGAACAGAGGGTCGGCGCATTCCCAGTTGAGCCGGAGAGAGAGTTTTACCCCGGTGATGAAGTTGAAGCATCATTTGTTATCGGTCTATTGCACATTGAGGCTACTGTGGGTGGAAAAACTGCTCACTCCAACAGCAGATTCCTTCCTTAAATAAGTCTCATTACATAGAACCCCTTGCAGTGTGAATGTGTGGGACGGATGCCAAAATGGGAACTGAAAATGTAGGCATTATAGCCGTACCGGAAATCGCGCGCCGTAACGATATGTGGCATCATGTGTTTTCGGGCCGTTTTCTGCAGGAGTCCGTAAAATCTGCCACCAAATAAAATGTATACAGAGTTGCATTGGCATCTGTTTGTAATCTGTGTGCCGTGGCCCTCATTAGGCCGCCGGGTGGATGGTGCTTGAGACTATGAATCATTCAAAGTATGTGTTTACTCAATCGGTGGAAAATAAAATGAAAAAAAAATTCCCCAAGGCCTGAGGAAAGTGAACATTTAATCATGAGCACAAAAGAGGGCCAAACTGGATTGTCGCGATGACGCTCACTCCCTTCGCTCTTTGTCTAAAATGACACTCTCGCATGCTGCAATTTACACAATCCTGAAATCCTAAATCTTGGAGAATCTGTGGAGCGCTTATTGCATAACAGCGTCTCTCTTTACCAACCCTCGCAGTCCTGATAAAGCGGAGCCAACGAGAGCAGTTCAAGGAGCACGGGGGGGGGCCTTACCGGCTAGATTGCGGGCCGCAACGCAGCGCTGCAGCAGCGGAGCGGTTCAGCAGCTGTTCAAACCATCAAATGATCTCATTGGTCGACTGAGTGTCTGCCACGTACTCCGGCCTCCCCTCAACCGCACTCGCACACACACGGGTTTACCTGGGAAGCGACCCCGCCCTCGAAGACTGAAAAAAACCCTGCTGAAACAGCGTTTGTACATGTCGCACAACCCTTGGCAGGC